>NC_056751.1:583655956-583766799 GCF_019279795.1 Protopterus annectens | reverse complement strand
GCCCAAGTTTTGGGCCAGGCAATCTCTGGGTCCTATAGCAAGAGAAGTGGCAGAGATGTCAACAGGCACTATAGAGGGAGGAGCTAAGGGAACAGACTGCTGACTGATACCAGTGGCCAGCACACTCTTCATCACCTCGAATGCTCCCCTCCCAGGCAGGTCCGAGAGACCCCGTTCAAGAACTAGGAACTCCAGGGACCACCGAAGGAAGCCTCAAGGCAGATGTCGGAGCCGAGCTCACCAAGGCCGAGGCTCCAAGGGGAAGAGCGGTTCAGACAAGGGTCCGATGCCACTCACCCCCTCGGAGGAGACCATGGAAGCCCGACCACCGAATCCCTCTAAGGAAGGTCTCGAAGAGGAGATAAGAGTAGAGGCTGAAGGAACAGAAGGGGGTATCTGTCCTCCAGCCGTAGCAGTAACCATTCCCGAAGACTCCAACTCCAAGCTCTGGGGTAGAGTTGAAGGAGGAACTGTAACGGGGTGTGGACCAACAGTCGTCTGTTGAGACGGACTATGTAACATTTGGGCCAGTGCCTGTGACTTAAGTAATCTGCTGACCACTCTCTCTAAGTCATGGTCTGACAGTCTGGATGACCTTGAAGATCGGCTCCGATGGCTCCGTTCGAAGAGAGGTGAAGCCGGAGCCGAGAGTATCGGCTCCAAGGAAGGAGACCTCGACCTCTTCCTGGAATGAGCCATCGGGACCGATGAAACTATAGATCCTGTCGGAGCCGAAGACTTATCGGGGCCGACAGGAAGCCTCGATGCATCGGCTCCAGCCGGAGCCGACACAGCCACAAAAGTAACGGTGTCGGAGCCGATCGGAGCCGACACCGATGCCTGTGCCACATGGTGGTCGGAACCGATCGGAGCCGACACCGAAGTGGTCGATGCAGAATCGGCACCGATAGCCATCGGTGCCGAAGGCTTAGTTAAGCCAGAATCGGCTCCAGCCGGAGCCGATCTCGACTCAGAACGAGTCGGAGCCGAGGCCGCAGGCTTAGACACAGAAGCCTGGGCCTTGGAAGATTTGGCTGATTTAGATGGAGCCGACTTAGCCTGAGAGCCCTCCGGCTTAAGAAGGCCCCTAAGAATCAGTTTGTTTCTTCTCTCCTGCAGGACTCTCTGGCTGAAGGAATGACATATAGCACAGGAGTCCTGCAGGTGAAGAGGCCCCAGGCAATACAGGCAAGAAGTGTGACAGTCTGTCAGAGACATCTTCTGACAGCACGAGTCACACTTCTTAAAGCCTGAGACCCTCTCCTTTGACATAGTGTTTCACAACACACACACACACCAGTCAAAGAATTAAATTAAATAAAATACCAAAAGGTATTACTAGAAAAAACACACACACACCCTAACAGGGGGGGGATGGGATGGGTAAAGTTTGACTAAAAAAATTAGTAGAGACAGGGAATTTTCTGTCAGAAAATCTATATAATTAACTTAAAACTAAAAATTAAGTGGTTTTTAGCAAAAAGGGGCTAAAATATCAAAGTAGTGAATCACTTACCAGGAGCTGGTAAAAGGAGGGCCTCATAAGCGGCAAACGAGATCTGGGTACTTACCGCCTTGCATCATGGGATATGGGGCTGCCTCGAGCTGGTAAAAGTGACTCTCGAGCTTAGCAAGTGCCGAGTCGGAGCCGAGGGATCGGCTCCGAACCCATCAAGCAAGAATGAAGGCGAGATTGACAACTTAACATTTAATGTTAGCTTGCAATTATACATTTGTGAATGTATATATGTATGTGTCTGAATGTCGTGAGTGTGTGTGTGAGAGTGTGTGTGTGAGAGTGTGTGTGTGAGAGTGTGTGTGTGAGTGTGTGTGTGAGAGTGTGTGTGTGAGAGTGTGTGTGTGTGTGTGTGTGAGTGTGTGTGTGTGTGTGTGTGTGTGTGTGTGTGTGTGTGTGTGTGTGAGAGAGAGTTGTGTGTGTGTGTGTGTGTGTGTGTGTGTGTGTGTGTGTGTGTGTGTGTGTGTGAGAGAGTTGTGTGTGTGTGTGTGTGTGAGAGAGAGTTGTGTGTGTGTGTGTGTGAGAGAGTTGTGTGTGTGTGTGTGTGAGAGAGAGTTGTGTGTGTGTGTGTGTGTGTGTGTGAGAGAGTTGTGTGTGTGTGTGTGTGTGTGTGTGTGTGTGTGTGTGTGTGTGTGTGTGTGTGCGTGTGTGTGTGTGTGCGTGTGTGTGTGTGTGTGTGTGTGTGTGTGTGTGTGTGTGTGTGTGTGTGTGTGTGTGTGTGTGTGTGTGTGTGTGTGTGTGTGTGTGTGTGTGTGTGTGTGTGTGTGTGTGAAAGATGTAATGTTGAACGATGTAGCTTGAGCTGCACTGGCACCAATCCTGTTTAGGGATGACATGATGTCAGTGCAGTGGGCTTGCAGCAACAACTGTTGGGTGGCCTGAACTGACCTGAACTGCAGCTTGGGTGGCCCAGAGTTGTTGCAGCACTATTTTGTGGCGAGGTGGGCAATGCTGCATGGTTCACCAGTACATTTTCTATCATTGTGTGTTTTAGTATTGGATGTGTCAAAGAGAATGAGGTAGCATGGCATGGATGAGACCAACCCTCTTAAATGGAGTGACTAAGAGGTGCCCAGAACTGACATTACCAGCTTGTGTAGTCTGTGTCTTGTGAATAGATGGGAAAGGCAGCATGGTTCACCAGTATATATGTTTAGCATGGGTGATGTGAAACAGAGTGATATAGCCTGGCAGGAGTGACAGGAAAGCATTTACTGGAACCCCTGGAGTCAGTGCATTCGGCTTGCACTAGCTAATACTGATAGGTGTGGTTTGCTTGATATCATTTGCAGAGAGTCATACAGGATATAAAACTGACATTTAAAATCACATCCGGAAATTCAATTTTTGTTCCAGCTCTGGAACGTTTATCAAAAATGTGATGAGTGGGTTGATTTGATACATGGGGAAGCTCTCTGAGTTGGATGCTCTCTGTCCAGATTTTCAAAAGGTTATTTTGCTCCTTTTTAACAGTGGCATAAACTACAGAAACCATATCAGCAGTAGACTAGTGTGGAGGCTTCAGAATGGATGGCACGGAACCCTGACAATCAATGGAGAGTGGATGTCAGGATGGGTATGTAAGGGACATTGTGTCACTTAGCTACCTGGCACTCTGTAAGAGTCAGATTCTATGAAGATTGGGGTTCACAGTTGTGCTGCATATGTTGTGAGATATGCATTTGAGGTGTTTATAATACCTGAACACAGCAGTGCCTTGACTTTGTCAAATATGTTGATAGGTCAGATATGTGTGTATTGAATTTCTGGAACAAGAGTTTCTCACCAACCAGCTGGATTACATACTGTTTTAAACTGTACCAGGAAGCTACAAAGATAATGCTGTGCGATCTGCTGCAGGGAGTGGAGTATTCCATTTAATGTGCTGAAGGATAATACACAGTTGCATGCAAATGCCACAATATGGTGTTAATAAGAGTCTGTGTCAACAATTATTACTCTTTTTCCCATTTGTGGACATGCCATTTTTGATACAACTAGCAGAAGCAGTAATCAGGGTATTCTAGTATTTAAACAAGTAAATTTTAGTAAGGTGGTACATTGGAGTAATGTCTGCACAAATATGGATGTACAATTTATTACACTACTAACTTGTGTGCAGTCCATTTCAGTTTTGTGACACCAGTACCAGTGGAATATTAAGTTGCGTCTTCAGTTTAAAACCAGGTTTACTCTGTGTCCTTTCTCTAGCCTCATCTGATACTATTGTTAGGGTTCTATGTGCAAATGATAAGCCATTGCCTGTGATTTAGGGTTCACAGGCATATGCATGACACCTCCATCTTATGTTGCTGAACAGTGAATTATAGATACTTCAAAGAGTGGTGATGTCGCCATAATGGAGTGGTCATTCAGCATGATACCTGTCAGCTGAGCTGCTCCCTTCATGTACTGAAAAGCAAGCCATTGTTATTCATATGCCTTCACAAATTATGCACTTGTTGAGGCAAGTATAACTGAAAGGTGGCTTATCGACATGATTGCTCTTGTTCAAAATTTATAGAAGCTCTTATTTTGTTTGTCTTTAAGCACTGTTGAGGCCATGGGGAATTTGTACAGTATCTGGCTTGGCTGTACTTTGATGTTACAGAGCAGCTGTTAAACACCCAACGTTTTAGCTTAGCACACTTTTGTTTTTTTCTGAAGCCATGGGCAATCCCTCTGGTACATATGAGTACATGTTTATGTATAATTCATATTAGATGTTTATGTATAATTCTAATAACTGCTGTCATCACATTGGTTTCATTGTTGCTCATAGCTAAATGGCTTTTTATGTTTGATCCTTGCTGTAAAAGTATATTCATATGCTTATAGAAATGCAACATGCAGGTAGATAAAATACGGCAGTAGTATGAAACATATTGTCGGCGGTAGTGAAATTCTGGATATCAGTGAATGGAGAAACTTGTACGGACAGCTTGCAATGGACAACAGTTGACAGTGAAGACTAACAGTATGCACACTGTTCACAACATTAGGAGAAGGCACTGCATAGCATGAAGGAAATGTAATTTGAATTAAAAAAAAAAAAAAAAAAATTTACCCCGAATATGAGCAGACAGTAGCAGTAGTACACAGAAATATACAGAGAACTCAGTAGTATGCATAAGGGAAAATGATGGCAAGGACTGATAATCTATGTAAGGCAAATGTCTATATTCTTGTAGTTGTGGTTTTTATTTTATTTTGTTTATTTTTTATTTTGCAAACATAGCCCAATCTGTCAGTGGAAAAGATGAATGGTGATCAGTGTATGTTACAGGCATTTATAAAGGAATAATTAAACTCCTTTATATGAAGGATTGAGAAAAATCATTTTGGTAACATGAATTACTGCAAAAGTGCTATTCAAGATGATAGGAGTAAGAGAGATGAGGGAACATTTTTACTGGCACACCAGGCAGACAGCAAGCAAATCTGTTTGATGTGTATTGTCATGCAAAGCTGACTGAATAGCTGAACCTTGCAGGGCAGGAAATGTGATGCTCTTAATAGCAGGGGGTTGGTATCTGGGAGGAGTAACTGAAGAAGAAACTGAGGCATATCAAAGTTAAATGCCTAAAAAAAGGCTGATATCTCAGCAAAGACACACTTTTTCTGGAAGCTTTTTTCACAGAATGTGTAACACATCAGCATGAAAAACATTTGTAAGAAGCACTGCATGACAGAAAATTATACTTTTACTGAGGCCTCTGAAAAATAGCCTTTCATCTCAGTTCTTCCATTATAAGTGAATGGAACAGTACTGTAACAGTACAGCTATGGGCACTAAAATCTCAAACACAGTAGACTTGCAGTGTATTATGGGCTAGATTTTCTTTTTGAACAGAACTAATTCTCAACAGGATGTCTGCCCCCAGGAGGGCAGTCAGGGGTACAAACAGAATAAAATTAGTATTTACTACTTCATTGTGGTACATACAGGTTTGCAAAGAGCCAAACTTAAGGAAAAGTGAAAAAAATATATATTTTTGAATTATTTTCCTGTAGTGGTCCTTTAATAGGAGCTGGAGGTAAGGAGTCAGGGTCAGACTAGACTCCGAAAACACATCATCTACAATGTCTAACACAGGTGGAATGGCTAGAGGTCTGTGTTGAGGAAGTAAAAGGAAGTCCCTGAGCCTCTTTTTAGATTCTGAAAAATGTTGGCTCTCCCAGTGGAAATACTCCCACATGGTATTCAAGGTTTCCGCAAAAGAATAGTCCTCAGGAGGAGAAGCTGAAGGTATAGATTCTTCAGCATCAGAATCCTCATGGGGGGAAGAGAATATTCCAGACCAGAAGAGGAATCAGAAGAAATAGAAACCCGAGCTGAAGATTCAGTCTGTCTCTTGCCTAGGTCTCTTATCAGAAGGGGGATGGGAACCCCTGATCAAGGTAATCAAGTATTCGGCCATTTTGAGCATCTGTTTTTTGGGCATAGAGGCCTGTCCACATGGCTCTTGAGTTTGTTTCTTTGCTTTAGAAAGTGCTTTATCCTTTGCCTTTGAAGCTGAAGTCAGTTTAATGTAAAGATGTTTAGGTCTGAATACATCCCTCAGAAGCCAGTGCCTGTTCAGCGGCTACGGACCCATCTGAGGAAATAGTGTCCGAGGCTCCAATACCTTGAGTTTCCAGCAGCATAACCGACTCCATGTGGGAGTCGGTAGCGGCCTGCAACTCTAAAGTAGTGGAGGTCAGGGCTGCGAAAGCGCTTCACTGAGAACCGGCGACTGGCTTAGGAGAAGCCTCATCGTAGGTTTTGGGCCTCGGTTGTTTATCTCTCTCCTTTTCTTTGAGTTTTTTGTGAACTCCAGTAGTCGGATGGCTACCCGACGACATTTCTGGATAATTAAACCGGCATCCAAAATAGTTCAATGCAAAATCATACCGATGTTTAATAGTGCGTTGGTTAAATCTAGCACAAAACCTACAACCAGAAACATTATGATCAGGGCCTAGGCAAGGAATACAGCAAGAATGCAAGTCCTTATGAGGTATTTGCTTTCCACAAGAAATACAATTATTAACCTTTTCTGACATCGGTCTGGAGCAAGAAAAAAGTTTCCCCAACGGGGTACTTCGCTTTATTGAAGACTTCGGATCTGAAATTCGAACACGAAAATCTCAGGAGTCGGCCAACCGGCACTTGCAAACTGCTTCGGGTACCGCGTGGCAAGAAAGACTGAAGGAAATGGCGTCGGCTGCTTCTTTTATACCCCTGATGACCTGACGTCAGGGAAGGGGGCGACAGCAGCCGACGCAGGACCCAAGACTTTGGAATTCAGGCCGGCTGAGGGCAACCTGACAGCAGGATTACCCAAATGTAATGATTGCAACAGTGAAACACGAAGAACATCTACCCATTCAGCAAAGGATTTTAAAAAATCTCTCCAAGGAGACCTCATCAGGTGGCAATTTGGGAGACCCTTCATCTGCCTCAAAATCAGTATCTGTAGTGAGGGATTACGTAAGGGAATACATGTGCCTGCTTTTACACAATCACCTCCTAGGGACCCCCTCAGGAGGGTGCTCCAGGGAGGTGTCAGAAGAAGCCTGGGGGTTCACTGAGGGAACGGTGTGGAGGCTTTCTGGGACCAGCTGTCCATGTGGCAGCTCAGAAGCCTCAGGCACAGGTCCAGTATGAGGTGGTGAAGCTCCATCAGGATAAGTGCTGAGGATTTCCTAGGAATGGAGAGGACCCTCTCCATGACCTCGAACATGGAAGGACTCTGCACCACCTGGAGCTGTCTCACAGGAGCTGAAACCACTGGGGAAGACACCTCCCAGAGAGGACGGGCCTCCCTCTCAGAGGGGTGTTGGAGCCAAACTACTGAAGGCCGAGGCACCAAGGGGAACAGACTGCTCTGAAAACTTCTGAGTCGAGGTCAACCTCCTCCAGGAACCAACCTCGACACTACAACTCAAAGGCATGATTGGAAAAGACGCAGCTGGAGCCGAGCAAGTCAAAGAGAAAATCAGAGGCAAACAGGTCGTCTTTATCAGCTTTGACACCCTGGCACTGGGACCCAATAGAACTGACAACTCCAAAACCAAAGGCAGACTCTGAGGAGGTGGTACTGGTTGGAATGGGGAAACCCTCACAGATACAGATGCGGATGGAGTGGACATGAGCCCCATCTGGATCTGTGTCTCAAGAAACTGCCTCATCAGTTTACCAACATCTTGGAGGATAAACTTCGGGAAGACCCGGAAGAAATGGTGGATGGGGGTCTGGAAGATCTCTGAGGGGAACGGGACTTTGATCTCCTAGCACGAACAAGCATAGAAGACCCTGGCACTAAAACTGTCAGAACAGACACTGTGGGAGCAACACTTGGCCCCATAGCATCACAGGATGAATGGGGCGGAGGAGAGTTAGTGGTCACTGAGCTCGGCGCCGAGTGAGCCGGTTCCAAAGACTTCGCCTTCTTCTTCAAAGTTCCAAGGAAGACTGTGTGGGAGACAGTCTCCTGGACTCCAAGGACTCGCTGGACTTTTTAGAAGGGAGCAGAGTCCCTGATGTAGAAGGTATCCCCAAAGTAGAGAAAGGAGGATGCAACCCTTTTAAAATCAAATTACTACTCCTGTCCACCAGAGCCTGAAGATGAAAGGCCCTACAAATCTCACAGGGGGCACCCAAGTGAGGAGGAACCAAGCAGTACACACTCCCCGTGGGCAACAGATAAGGGAATCTTCCAACCACAGGAGGTGCATCTATTAAACCCTAGTGGCTTTTGATCAGCCATGAAAAGAGGAAAGAAGTAAAGGGCTGAAAGAAGAGAGACTTCTTTTTTCCACACCTGAAGGGCAGAAATCTGAAAACTAGACAGAAAAACTACAGATGTGTAGAAAGAGAGAGGTAGGGAATGAAATAAAGGTCAAAAAGCACTTACAAAAACCAGAGGAAGCTAAAGACGAGGAGCTCAATGTGAACTCTAAGCGCAGCAAATGAGATCTGAGGTACTGTGGGGGAGCAGGGAATTATGGGTAGACAGGAGGAGAACAAGTCAGGAGTCTTGAGCTGGAAGAAGGTGGCTGGTCGGTCCCAAGCCTTGGAACCATATTCCCACAGGTTAATAGAATGAAGTGGACAACACCAGATCCTGCCTTACACAGGGTACCTTAAAACACTTTCCTTCTACTCAGTCTCCTATAGATTGCTGAGGGGTGATCTATGCTTGGCTTACAAGGCATCAATACACCCCACACTTCTGAATCTCCTTCACAAAAATACAAGGTCTAGTGGCCTGAATTTTGTCTGCGACTTAAATAGAATGTGCTGGAGAGAGAGAAACAGAGTGATGCTTGTCAGAGACTGCCCCTTCTATGGAACACGCTCCCCATCCATGTGAATTACCCACTTAAGCATAACCTAGACCAATGGATGGGGAACAGGAAATTTACACCAGACTTGCCACTCATGTCCCTTAGCTTACCAATGCCTGACCCTCAATTTCCTATTTGGATACAGGACATTATTCTTTTGGAAAAACTTGCCTAGGTTTAGAAAGGTCCATCAGGTCATTAGCCCAGTAATAATTTATGAATCTAAGCACCAACATGCAGAAAAATTACATTGGAAAAGTCCAGAAAAGCGAGAAACACCCCTATGCTAACCTACCTAACAGACTACGCAAACGTTGGATCCAAGATTACTAGTAGCAAAGGGAACAAACACTTGAGTGTCTTTTCTAAAAGTCTTAGTTTTGTGTAGGTAAAGCCTCATCTAATAGTGAGCATCTAATGTGTGATGCAAGTATTTTCTTTTGGCGGGGGAGACTGTCAGGTGAATGGGCTGGTACAGGGTGGATTCAGATGCCACCCACTATGGGAAGAAAGAGCATCATTATACACAAATCTATCCTATCTTTACGAAACACTAACACATATGGTAAAAGACAAGGCATGCAACTTAGAAATCTGGCTAAGGTTATAGCCACAAGAAAAAGGTTCTTCCAAGACAGAAATTTTTAAGTAAGTGGAAGACCCTGGCTTAAATGGTGAGTCTGTCAAGGGTTGAGAACAAAACTGAGGTCCCACAGAAAAAATAGTTTCCTGACTGGGGACTGGACTAGAAAAGTTTCTTTGAGAAAGACCTTGCACAGCCTATGAAAGGATAAAGCATGGAAGTCAATAACTTTATGGAACCTGGAGATAACAGCCAAATGAACGTTGATAGTTGAGAAACTGGAACCTGAAGAGAAGAATTGTGAGATGGGTGAAAAGTAGTGCCTGAGTAAAAGCAACATTAGGATGAAATAATCCTCAAGTGGTTGCCCAAGCTGAAAACTACTTTTATCTGCTGCAGTATACCTGATATTAAGAATGAAACAGCCATCCAGTTGTGTGAACATGGTCTCTAAATGATCATCACTGTTGATATGACACCCTGAACCCATGTGTATAAATGGGAAATAGGGGTTTGTGGATGAAGGGCCAAATTGATGTCCACAAGAGACCCATTCCGGAAGCAAGTAGTGGAAGTAGATACACTCCAGGTGGACTGGCCTTCGACAGCAGCATTTTCTAAAAGTTCAGTAATTAGCCTTCTGGTAGCACAGTACAACGCAGCGAGCCATCAACTTGGAAAGGGTTTGCTTAAACACTGCAAGCCTCTCTTGTGCTGAAGGAAAGGTGACAGGCACCAAGAGAATAAATACACATTCACTGATCCAGCAGACATGAAATGAACAAGGAAAAGCCTGCCAATTTTATTTATTTATATTTGTTGACCGGGAGTGTCCGACTGGACGTAGGTCCATTTTCAGCGGCGGCCCGGGGAGAAAAGCTCCACAGTTAAAATAAACAGACAGTAGTTACATTGGATTACATAGCGATTAACAATTTACATAGCAATTACTTACAACATATTTACAGATGAAGAACATAGTACATCAGTAGACAACTAGAATCTTTACCTGTGAAGTACATAACAGACATTAACAAATGTTAAAATAAGAAGTTCCTGCTGTATAAGTACTAGGCTTATGAGCATCTGAACTTGCTATAATCAAGGTAGTTAGTGGAGTGGAAAGAAAGGTAGTGGTTGGATGGGGTGGGTGATATTAGAGTGGGAGTTGCAAGGGCATAGCCAGCATGTTTTTAGATGCGCGTTTAGTAAAGTTTTGAAGTGGATGAATGATGGTACGGAGGTAATTGTGGGTGGGAGGGAGTTCCATAATTTGGCTATGGTGCAAGAGAATAGTGCTTCACCAGCAGAGTTATTGGCTTTAGTGATCTGCAAGTGATTTTTGTTGCTGGATCTTAGTGGTCTGGTGGTGCGATAGGGTTGGAGTAGATTCTGGAGGGTTGGGACATTTAGTGGATGGTTTACTAGTTTGTGGGTGAGTGAGAGTTGATACCATTGAAGGAGGTGAGGGAGTTCAAGCCAGCCCAGTTCAGCAAGTGAGAGACAGTGGTGACTACGGTAGGATGCCCCTGTGGCGAATTTGGCAATTTTGTTGTAGCAGGTCTCTAGCTTGTTTAGATCGCATTGCCTTAGGTTGGTATATATTGGAGAGGCATAAAGTAGGGTGGAGATAAGGTGGGAATTTGCTATTGAAATCTTTGCTGCTTTGGTGAGAAGATGCTTATTTCTGTATAACGCTCCTAGTTTTTTGTGGACTTTTTTATGGTCATGGATATGTGAATGTCAAATTTTAGTTTATTGTCTATTTCCACTCCTAGCAATTTGGTGTGTTCAGTTGGGTATATAGTGGTGTTGTCTTTTGCTGTGATGTTAAAGTGAGAGTTGTTTTGAGTTTGTTTGGTGGGTTGGAAGATGAGTAGTTTAGTTTTGTTTGGGTTGAGTATTAATTGAGCATCGGATAACCAAGTTTCAACAGAGGAAAAGGCTTCCAAAGCAATCAAGAATAAGTCCCAAGGAGAAGAGGGGTTCTTTAAACAAGAGCAGAGCAGCAGAACCCCTTTAAGAGGCATCCTGGTCTGTCTGTGCTGGGCCGCAGTCCTGCCCTCCACAAAATCAATGTGGGCAGTAAATGCCAGAAACACCACCACATCTGTGGAAAAACAGAGAACAAAACCATACAAGCATCTAAAACAGGTCAAGACAACTGACAATCGCAAAAGAATAAGGTGTTATTAAATACCTCTCTGTTCAAAGAACCTGCTCCATGTGCCTAGTAGTCAGCTTCAATGATGTAAGAGACTCCCAATAGAAGGGTTGGGCAGAGAGCCATATCTGAATGAGTACACAGATACTGATCCAACCATAGGAGGGATAGATGGGTTCCCTAGGCTTGCACCCTGAATGTACATTCTTCCTAGCCCCTAACAGAAGATGTGGACAAGTTCTGGTACTCTCTGAGTTTTGTGATCAGACTGAAATAGAGGGATCAACAGGAGACAGCACAGGAATCTTCCTTGCTACAGGGATGGGGAGGTACATATTCACTGCAAACTCTCAGTTGCCCAGCTGACATTAGCAAAACAGGGTATGGACTAAATTTACCTGGGTGATGAATGGATTATTCACTTAAAACACTCCAGTGGCATAAGACCAAGAGAGACAGACTCCCAAATGCACAGTTCCATGACAGACCTGGAGATGTAACTCAGGATGTTTGGCAGCATGCTCACTTCTTGGCTGTGAACAGCTGAGACTGGAGGCCTGACTCAGAGTATGTGCCAACACATTCATTTCTGGTTCCTGAACAGACGTGACTGGAGTGGCATGACTTAGGGAGTTCACCAGCATGTTCATTTCTGGGATATGAACAGCTCTAAGTGTGACACCTCTGTTTATGTCCTTTTGTCAGTCTAAAAACAACATCTGTTTCACTTACTATGACAAATTTTCCTGGTGGATGGTTTATGGGAAGTCAGAAGTATCTTTTGTAATGGGGAAGACGGATTATTCTGCGTGGCGTGGCAATTACCAGAAGTGAAGGTACCAAGCGGTCAGCTTGAGACTTGGTAGTCCCGGAGTTGGATCCAAAGTCCATGGGCAGTGAACTAGGTGAGGCCAAAGAAAGGGGAACAAGACTTGGCGGGCTCAATAGAGTGCAATGAGGACTATTTTGCTTCTCAACTGCTTTGCTTTCTTTATAAAAAAACTGTGGAATCAGGGGAAAAGGAGGAAAGGTATAAAGCAGTCTCGGGGGCCAATCGTGTATAAGAACATCACTCACGTCTCCCCCTAAAGGGGGGGGGGGAATTAGGGCAAAGTAGCTGCTGCATTTGTGGTTCATAGGAGATGCAAACATATCACAGCAAGGCTGACCCTAACAACGAAAACATTTTGTCCCTACTATGGAATTGAGAGACCACCCGTAAGGCAGGAGAATGCATCTGCTCAGTTTGTCCTCAATCATGTTGGAATTCATGGGAGTGTGCACTGCTATCAGAAAGCGGTTGGAAAATAATGCCCACTGCCATACTCTCATGGCTTCCCGACATAACAGGTACGATCTGGCTCCTCCTGGTTTGCTGATGTACCAGACAACAGACGTGTGTTGTCTGACGGGACAGCAATTATCCCCGATGAAAAGACAGATTGAAATGCTTGGAACACCAGAAGCACCCCCCTCAGTTCTAGGATGTTGATATGCAAATAAGGTGACCAAGTGTCTTGGACAGTCTGTCCCTGAAAATGCCCCCACCCCATCAGGAATGCGTCCATGGTCACTACAGTCTTGGGCTTGGGGGGTTAAAAAGGGGCATCTCCATAACTCCTCTTCTGGCTTCATCCACCAATTCAGATCCTGCTTGCAAAGGTTTCTTATGTGGACTGGGTGATTCATGGGGTGAGTTAATGGAGACCACTGTGATGCTAGGAGCCACTGAAGCAGCCTCATGTGGAGTCTTGCCAGGGTAACTACGGTAATTGTCGCTGCCACTGACCCTAGTAGTTGAACTAAGTGAGCTGGAACGGTGTCCTGAGAGAGTATCACTTTGAGCTAAGACTTTAGCCTTTGTAATCTGTGATGAGGAAGAGCGACTAGACAGGATCTCATGTCAAATGTTGCTACAATGAATTCTAAGCTTTGAGTGGATACCAGTTTTGAGTTCTCTTTGTTTATTGAGCTACCCAAGAGCCCTTCCAGTTTTAAGGTGTAGTGTAAGGTATGAAGCAGTAGATGTTTGGTGGAGGTGGTAAGTGGTAAGGAGCCAATCGTCCAAATATGGAAACACCTGGAATCCTTGCAGTCTCAAGTGAGCTGTTACTACTGCCATACATTTGGTGAACACTCTGGAGGCTGTGGCGAGACCAAAGGGCAGCACTCGAAATTGGTAATGACTGGCTCCCAGCTGGAAGCAGAGATCTCTTGAGGAGCGTTTGTCCATTTTTATGTGGTAATAATCATCCTGAAGATCTATCAAGCATATCCAATCATCTTTCTCCAGAAAAGGAAGTAGAGACTGAACCGTGACCATCCAGAATTTTGTTTGTTGAATAAACTTGTTCAGAACACGGAAGTCTAGGACTGGCCACCAGTTACGTCTTTTTTGGCACTAAAAATAATCTTGAGTAGAATCTGGATCCTACTTGGTCTGGTAGGACAGTTTGGAGGACTCCTTTTTCAAGCAGCTTTAGAATTTCTTGAGCTGCTGTGTCCCTTTGACTGGGTGGAACGTTGGTGATTCGCCTTTGTGGCCTTGGATACAGATTGAAGGGGATGTGGTAAATGAAGTAGTAATTGTCTGCACCCAGTAATCGGATGTTATTGAATGCTAGGCTAAGTGGTGCAGAGAAAATAGTCCCCCCGACTGCTTCCAGAGGCAAGCAATTGGGCCGCTCTTCAGTAGCACTGATAGGGCTGCCCAGAAAAAGAATCCCTGGAGCCCTGGTTACACGGGCCGCCTTTGCCACAGGACAAGCGTCTTCCTTATGAGTTCTCCCTCTGTCCCAGGGGGAAACTCACCATGTGTGTCACAAAAAGGCCCTTGGGACTTCCTGAACCACATATTTCCCCTTCTCTAATTCCTGGTATACAATCACTGAGGAGTGGAAAAACATGCCTATAGCAGACAGGGTCTTTCCGTCCTTCTCACACCTGGCTAATGTGTCTAACTTTTGGGCCAAACAGAGAAGCAGCATCGATGCGAGTGTTGACAAAGGAAGACTTGAAGGGATCCGCAAAGTCGCACAAACGAGGGGGAGGAAGATAAGTTGGAGTCTGTGGAGAAAAACCCTTGGCTCCGGGGGATGTCCTAGATGGGTTGGAATGCCTCTGGCCGCTAAGAGCTGATCTACAAGTCTCACTACATCAAACTCAAAGGCTCCTGGTGGAAAGAATAGACATCCCTGATGGAGATTCTGGTTGGTCAATAAAGAGGCTGAGCTGCTGTCCAACACAGGGGTCAGTGGATGGAAAATATCGAGTCCTGGCTAGCGTTTTTACCTTTGGCACCATGGTCAAATGACCAGAAGTTTGTGATGGACAGGAAGTGACCAATTTCAAAGGGAAGCTATTGTTGGTGCTGAGAGGGTCTGCGGTACCATGGAAGGGGTAGGTACAGCGGCGACTGTAGTAGTCGCTTCCGTGATCAAGGACGGCACCATGGAGGGAGTCTTAGGCTCTGAAGCAGAGACAGATGTTGGCGCCAATTTAGGTCTAGTCTTCGGTTCAGTATGAACCTGGCCTTTAGACGTTTTCGGTTCTTGTGAATGAGGAGACACTGGGACCAAGCGGCTCCTCCTCTATGTGTCTTTCCTAGGAGGTTTTCACACCTCAGAAAAAGCCTCCAAAAAGGGGTTTTTAATAAATCCTTTAAGATTAGCTTATTCTTACGCTCTGTTAAGGTGCAGGCACTAACCTTTACAGAGCTCACATGGAGGTTAGACCTGCAAATGAGGCACTCAAACAATATACGCAGGAAAGATTTCCATCGGAGTTGGGCATCTTCCTGTCACATTTGTCACACTGTTTAAAGCCAGTAGTACCTTTTTTGTCAGCCATTTCAAAAAAGTACAAATCACCAAAGTCTTTCACGCGATCATAGACAGACACAGTAATAGTACAGGAAGAATTTTTTTTATTTATTTATTTTTTTTTTTTTTTTTTTTTTAAATACCAACAATCGTAATACAGATATATCCAGATGGGTAAAGAGGAAGGGAGAAAACAAACAATGGTATTAGAGATTTACCTAGAGGTAAGAGGGAAGGGACGGGCCTATACAAACTACGGTATGAAAAAATACCAGAAAGGGTAATAAAAAAACCAGCACACACACACTAATTCAAACTATACACATATATACGCGACTAAGAATAACAAGGGGTTTAAGAAAGAGAAATAGCAAAAATTTTGTAAAATAGTGAAAAATATAACACTGAGCTTGAGTGCAGGCCTGACTCATCTTGAAACTCTACACGGTAAATGAGATCTGAAGGGAAGAGAGGCACTATGGGTAACCTTAGCTCGAGAGTTTCTGGCTGGCGTGAGCTTGTTATATTGGCTGAGTCGGTTCAGAGGACGGAACAGAAACCCAGTCATCAAGAATGAATGAAGATTGACATCAGATCTTTTGTTACATTATACATCTACTATTTCTTGGAACTTTTCTAGCCTGGCATTCACTGAAAATGGGCATTGTAACCAGTCAGACTTTTCCAGTGAACAAAAGTAAATAAATAGTCTACTGTGATGCTTAACATTTTTTTAAACCCTTATAACAGTTCTGGGACTGGTTTTCTCAGGGCACTATTTTACTGTAGCAAATACATACAATTGGCAACATTTTCCTTGCAGTTTTCCATCAAACAAGACATTATTGGCATTTTTTTTTTGTATTAGCAGCAAACGTTAACTCTTGCTTGCTTTCAATGAAAAGAATTATAGCATACATTTTTCTGTTCTTATGCCACTTTATAATTAAAATCTGACTCCTTAACCAATGCTTTTGCGTTCTCTTAAGAGTCTTCAAATGAAATGCACACACACACACACACACACACACACACACACACACATACACACACACATGCACACACCCCTCCCCAGCTTTTCACTTAAAGGATGTCTGCATCACTTAAAGGAAGCTTGCATTTCATCTATTAACAAACATGCAACAAAAGCCTTTTCAGACAGTAATAAATCAAGCTAACACAAAGGAAAGGTGCTCTTGTACAGCATCTCTTTTGTGCTCATTAGTACTTTTACTATATAGAACAGTAAACACACTAAGCTTAGATAGTTCTACTTGCACATAAACCATCTCAAAAGTTGAGTGGGGAAGGGGACAGCAGTACCCCCCATCAAACTACTAATGTGACAGCACATACTTTTTCCTGTAAACTTTAAAAAAAACCTAAGCAGCTTTGCAAGAGTTCTGTTAACCCACGTTGAAGACAGACTACCAATAGCTGTTACAGCACTGCAAAACTAACTGCAACAGCACTGTTGATTCACCACCTTTACTCTAAAAACACCACCAGTGCTACATATGGACTAAAATCAAATGTCTCCCACTGCATCTCACAACCACCCTGGTAACAGCAAGTCTAGTCTTTAAACTAATTAGTGTCCCCCCTCGATTCCCATCCTAGCCAACAAACATTATGAAAAATACATCCCGAAAACCTAAGATACCTTAAAACATCTACCACTAACATACAACCTCAAACTCAAGACTACACTTTATAGAACACTCCTCCATACTCCCTCTAAAAGTACGGACTTCATCCCACCACTTATTACAACCATTACTACCTTTCAAAAACGTTACATTTAGAATGCAAACCATTCTTATTTAAATATTTTCATCACATAGATATCAATTAAAACCCTGCCCCCTTTCCTGTTACTCAGCCTCACTAAAGGTACTACTCATCATCACCTCCCCCAACACACTAACTCTTACTTGCCTCCAGTTCTATCTCACACATTTCACTTTTCTATCCCTCCACCTCCACTTTTACTCTCTCACCCTTCCTCCACTATCCTCAGGTCTATCTTTTGTATTTTCTTCCTCTACCTTTTCATGCATCTTGTTCCTCTACCTCTTTGAGTCTCCCATTTGTATACATGACTGGCTCTCGTGAGGTCAGGGACCCTATTTAGCACAACTTTGGTAACAATATCCATTGTGTTCACACACAGCCAGACCTACTATCTGTTACTCAAGTGTGAATACAGAGTTGTAACTCAAAGATGAAGCTGAAAATGGTCCACATGGATTAGTGTTCTACTCAGTCAAGAAATAACCATACTAAACTAGATTAAAAACATAAATAAATGTAAATTAACAAAAAAGGCAGATCTAATGATTCTAAAGGAGCAAATCTAACGTGCACAAATGATGAAAAACTAAAGACACAGATTGATAGGTAGTACCTCATACTCTTGTGATTAGCTGGCTACAATATAAAGGTCTCTGTTCTTGTCCAAAACAAATCTTAAATCGAAATAAAACTCAAAGAATAATTAGGCAAGTACACGGATTGCTAAATTTCAGACAAATTTAAGTCAAACTATTTGAATATTTAGGGCCCAAACCTAGAAACCTCAGTCTTCTTTTTAGATGTATATAAAGGAGCCATAAAAGCTATACCACATGGACAGTCTCTTGTATGGGGAAGAGATTTCAACCTTACCTTAGATCACAGAACAACCCAGACCTCACAGGCAACCTAGAATATGAGTAAATGACACAGTAAAAGACATTTTTTAAGCCGATGTCTGAAGCTGTCACCATCCCAGCATGATAGGATGTTAATATGGATGGACACACTATTCACTATTCATGACGTTCTGCCTACTCTCCTCCTAACTAAGGCAAACAGTTATCGGTGTCCCAGCCTGAAAACTGCTATTTAACAGACAATGTTCATACTCCAGTAGAATGATTTAATCAAATATCCTCACCCATCTCACGTTAGCAGGCTCAGTTCCTGTGATCAAAACATCCACGAATGTTAAATTACTGGATGACATAGCACACTGCCTTAATGTTTTATTAGACTATACGGAATTCTCCATGCTAAAGCTAGCAGCTTTGAGGCAAACCATGTCTCTAGCATAACAAAAAGGATGACAAATATGAGCAAGCCTGGTTTAAAATTGAATAAAAATGGCTGCAGGAGAAGCAGCTGAAAGATGCAAATCCCTGCAGCAAAGTTCTACCTGATGAAGGTGACCCACATCTGCCTTAGCTTTCTAATGAGCATACAACCAAGTCAGGCAGAAAAAGTTGTACCTTGTTGGCTCAAGAGGGAAGGTAAAGCAATCTTCTGGCTACACTGAACCATAAAGTCCAGAAAATGCTCCCAAGTATTAATTTACTCAAAGGTAGTTTTTAATTATCTGGATAACTTGTACAAGTAGTCCTGTACATGCTCTCTTTTCTGATTAACTACTAAATGTTAACTAGGCTGAACACTGGCCAAAGTTCTCACATGACCAGGCATGCAAACTGGAGCTCCTGTTACCAGGAAAGTCATCATATCTCTGTAGCCACATAAAGCATCTACCCCTAAGGGCTTGCCAATTAACTTTAATCAGCTCATCAGTGTCCAAACAATTACATTCTTAGTGGAGACTTCTAACAAAGCCTTCAGTAAAATCTTCTTTTTATCCAAATTCCACTTCTCCACACTAGCAGACCTGCCAAAATGTCTACACCTAGCAATTACAGGCAATGAACAGGACCGATATTAAAATATGGGTCAAAATACAGCTATGATGTTAGGATCCCAAATTCCTCACTTGTTAATTTTATCACAAGTTGGCCATATAAAAGAAAGCAGCAAATGCGACAATATGCTTTTGCTTCCTAATGTCCTGGGCCAAATTCAACTAGGCAGATCCTGATGGAAGACTATTCTTTATGCATTTAAGAAAGCCTTTAAATGGATCTACCTATAAAACGTGCATAAACTGCAATGTGGTGCATTTCCTAAAAAAGGACCCAACAAACTTCGCAACCTCTTAGACTAAGAAATCTGGACAAAGCCATAAGTAATGGGGGAACCAAGGACCAAAAATAGGGACAGTTTTTAAATATTGCTCTTACAAGCTTAGAAAGTGGACAGAATAACAGGTTTTGTGTTAACGTGCATTTTAAGTTTAAGTCTGAAACTCAAATGTTGGTCAGTATTTTCTGACTTTAATCTTTAATGACTTGCCAAAGATTTGTAAGAAAAACATAATTTTATAAAAAATGGACCAAAGATATGAGGCAAAATTTGGATATTCTGCAAAAAATCTTTACAATTGAGAGGTATGGGACCCAGCCTTTAAAGTGAGGCAACAGTCCTTCAGTCTTATGCTGTCTTTCTACAGTCTTCCCTTCTGCTTTGGCGATGGATCATGCCACTCAGCTAAGACATCCAAAATTCCTACCCAATTCCTCACGAGTTAAGAGAAGAAAAACAGCTACCAAAAATAACACTTCACATAGACAGCTGTGTAGTCTCTCTACCTGAGCCCATCCAACATGTTCCTCACTTTATAAGCCTTTTAACTTCATCTGTACTGAAGGTTAATTCAGCAAATCCCATCTTAAGTAAGGTTATCACCAAAGTAGGTCCTTGCTTGGGGCTGGACATCAGAATTACATCTCAAAAGCATAAACTCATACATCAAAGGTTGGTAAAAATTTGACTGTCAACATGGTCACAACAACTTCCTACCTTCCCCAGAAGAAATGTTGCAATAAAAATGAGGACCTGGGACTATCTTTTTTTTGCCTTCTTGTGTCTCTCCCCATGCCTTAATCTCTCAGTTATTGTCTTATACTTTATATGGAAGGATGAACATTAGAAAGTTAAAAAGGAAATATAATACCGCACAAAAATTGGGTTATAACCCACCTAACATTCAATGGGAGCAGGTATGTCTTTCAAAGTCTTCAATTCATATACTTCCAGGGTGAAGCAACTACCTGTCAACAAATGAAATAGCCTTCTAGGGTTTGCATTGCTGAAGATAAATCCTGTCCCCACTGAAGTACGGCACTGACAAATTCCTGCACTGTTTTGCCCAGAGAATTAATTTAAAACTAATTAGATTAAAACCTGTCTGTGCAGTTGACATATTCGATCCATCCTACCTCAGGGTAACAAAATATTTAAGACAGCTCTGTAGACTACAACAGAAGACACAGTTATCAGGTGACTGGGTGAACTGATGACAAAGTGTACCTTGACTCCTTTGCTTGTATGCAGCAGTTATATAACATGGATAAAACAAGACTTGTTGAGATTTTCAGCTAAAGCATGCAAATACAGAGGATTATGATCGGGTCCCCCAGCTTATTTTGTGTTTGAGATATGGATGCCAAGAAATTCACCTCCTGCACTTCACCCAAGATCCTACTTCCAATCATATTTGATAAGAGTGAGCAGAGCCACACCTCTCTTTTAAAGTCAACAGATTTCATAGTTTTATAAACTACATTCCTAATTATACTGAAGTAAGGAAGGTCATCTGGGAGAAATTCAAAGACATATTGTCTCACAGGTTATATGAATCCTCTGTTAAATGTCTGGTCAGCATCAGGGTGTCCGTTTCTTTTCCTTCATTAAACTGCTGCTCTTAATTACATAAAAATACGCAACTACTAGCTGCAACAGTATAAACAATGACTATACCATGTCAGCTGCTATTAATGATGAATTAAAATGTTACTTCATCAAATTCCACCACTCATCCTAAATTTCCACCCCTTTCCTTCTCTTTTCTCAAATTAACACAACGAAAGATGGTACACTACTAAATCAACACAAAAGCCTGCCAAAAACAGAACTGGGAGTCTCACCCTCATCAGAGGATACCACGGGGAAATATTACTTGTTACAATGGAAATTTTTCTAAATGCAAATAAGCTAATGAAAAGCAATGTGAATTTGTGATGCACAATTTGTTCATTCAAATGTAATTCATTCCACAGCTAGGTTACTGACGAAGAGTTTAAAGTCAGTTTTGTGGATGTGGTAATCTGTATTTTAGTAAGGTATCTGCTTCCATTCCTTACAAAAAGTCAAAGAATCAGAGGGTGGCAATTCACTACAGGGGAACTTACAAAGGCAAAAATCAGCTGATGGTAGTCTGTTAATGCAAAGAATTTTATGATCAAATTAGTGAAAAGAGGAAAACCTCAAGGCATGGTGCTCAAGACAAGCTATGTTTAGCATTTCTATAATCAGATCCCTGAGGCTAGAGAATAAAAATAATACAAGAATGTTAAAAAATGAAGTTGTTAAAGACAGCAGCATCAATTTGGATCTGATGTCAGAAATAGTAAGATTATACACTTCAGTAAGGGGAAACATTAAGAGGACTGAATGAGAAGAACTGTTTTAGTGTAATCACTACTAAACTGAGTCATGTGGTCTAACGTAAAAACGTCTGCTGAAGGGATTGTGAGCAACAGTTAAACTGCAAAGGCTAATTAAGCTGCATAATGAACAACTAGACAGTTCTACATGAAGTCGCTGACTGACCACATTCCAGGAAGAAACTACTGGACAGTTTAAATATTGTCAATGTTCCACAGTTGGTTTAGGATCACTTAAGAATTCAGGATCTTCAGCAGAGCATTTTTATAACTATATATTCATAACTACTCACCCTCCCATCTCAGACTGTGGTGTGGTTTTTGTTATGACAATGGTTTTGCCCAGCTTTGATTCCAGGTCCACTTTGTAGTCCCGGTGTCGAAGCAGCTCCCGTTTGACTGGTTGCACAGGTTTTGCTAAGAAAGGTAGAGGAAACAGAAAACTGACCATCAGATTTGTAAAGGACTTTACATGGAAAGCAGTTCTCCATCCTATGGGTCATATGTTACTGCACTCTTAACTGGACTGCAAAAGTCACTACATGTGAATGCAACAGTACTGTCATAAATCAGCATGAGCAAAATTCTTTTGATCCCATTACAGATTTTTTAAATTTACAGTGTTCTGCCCTCTTCATAATACCACCCATCTGTAACATTTCTTATCGAGCTGTAGGTCCATTTCTTTAGTGTCCCCAGACCCTTCAAACTTAAGCATAATGACCTGCTACTACGATTTCCTCAGTATCGGTTAAAGTGAATTACAGAACCCTTTATACCTCACACCCTGCACTGCCTTTGTTTGCTACTCTGCCTATTATTAAGTGCAAAATATGGTATTATATAATATTAACTACTACAAATTAAGTTTGAGTACATTTCGCTACAACCAGCTCTTTTAAAAGAGTAAAGCCTGAAAGCAATTATGATGAATTTCAAGTTTTGTGTTTCAGGGCTAAGCCTCAAACCAGTTCACCAGGATCAGTGTGCTACCCTGGTCAACAAATGATATACAAAAAAAAATATGAAAAAAGTAGCAAGGAAGGCATCTGGAAATACAGGATGCTGCCATCTATGACGGGGACACTCCTTAATGGGTCATCGTCTGGCTGGAGTCACTCTTTTCAACAATCATTATTCAGTAAACTTCCCTCTGGAAACTGTCTATTTGAGGCCACATGTGGTTAGTACAAACCCTCTGTGATACCACACATGAGCTACATAAGCATGCTCAACTCTGCAGCCTGCCAGCTCATCTCAACCACTAGCAAACACCCTTCCTAAATGCAAAATATGACAGTGATGATCTGAAACCTACACTATATAGTAATAAACAAGTCTTTACTTGCTTGACTTGCAGAGCCCTCCCAACAGCTGAGACTGGATGGATGGGACTACTTATACTCAAGGGGGGTGCCAGGAGAGCATCGGTGCCATATCCAGGGGAATCTGATTAGAGATCAACTGATACTATGATATGATGCATGGAGAATTAGGGAACCTCCAAGATGGGTCTATGGCTGGATTGAATCCAAAGCAGTAAACCAACAAGGTAGAAAGAAATGTAGGACAGCCCAGGACCAATGTTCATAAAGTTGAGCCCTGAAGAATAGCAGAACCAGACAGAGTTAAGGTAATAACACTTGATGAAGGCATGCACTGAAGACCAAGTGACAGCTGCACTGATGCCTGCAATTGAGGCACTCCTGAACCAATAGCAGTGGCACCTGCCTGCAAAGTTTTGCAGTGGTCAGTTGGCAATCTACTGACAAAATAGATGCACCTGGCAGTCCACTTGGAATCATTTTGCGTGGCATCTAGAAAACCTTTCCTTGTTACAGCAAGGATAATAACCGATTCATCCCTTAAAACTTATGCACACATTTTAGATACATCTAAGCAGACAAGTGTACCCACAGAATGATAAGGATCCTCTCCCCTTCTAGGGGGAGCACAGACTGATTCAGGAACAATCTGGAAACCATTCTGTAAAGAAATTTGGGCTATTCCTGAAGTACAGCAGATATTTCTAAAAACAGCAGTTACAGTTCTCTATATATCAGGGCCTGAAGTCCTGTTAGCCTACAAGCAGTGGCAGCAGCCATGAAGAAAAGCATTTTCCAAAAGAATGTCAGTGTCACAAAGCTAGCATATTTAAACAGTGAATGGGATAAGCCTGTTGATCAAGAAGTTCAAAATCCTGTGGAAGGGAGGGATTCTTCTTCTAAGGAAGACCTAGATAAAGCACTCCTTCATTTGATTGTCAGACAGCTCTTAATGAGCCACAGGCTTCTACTTCAAGTTCAAAGAGGGCAGTAACAGCCAATATGCATACTGAACATGAAATAACCAAAACCCAAATCATACAAAGTGTCTGATTTAAGTTAGGGTCACATGCAAGCTGACCAGCTGTAGTACCACTTTTTTCAGAACAATCTGTTCCACCTGGAAACACAGGCTTGCTAAGTGAGAGACCTCCTTAACCTCAAGACCCTGTGAAACCCCCCCACCGCTGGGAGATTTGGCAGGATCAGGGATCCAGGCCTTCAAGCGGAGTTACTTATTGTCCGAACCACTAGTGACATTTCCAAGGCTGCTGAGAGAGTGATGCCCTTACCTATTACACACTGCCAGATATGCATAATTTCTTTACAAAAGTAGGGTATTACCACATGCCCTTTTAACTACATACTACACAATGGGCTGGTTACCTGACTGAATGAGGTAGGTACCAGAGTAGTTCTATCCACAAAGTCTTCAAGGTAAAGAAGGCTGCCCAGAGTACTAAATGACTGATGCACAGCACTACACTGATGAAAAAACACAAACACACATTAATATGGTGAGATCAAGGGTACGGAGGGACTTGGGCAAACAGCTAAATAATAAAATCAACAAAATTATTATGAGGCATAGAAACTTATTTTTTAAAACAATGATCACAGTTAACAAGTAAATAAGCATAAATAAATCAACCACTGTCAGGGTGTAATGAGATCTGCTGTGGTCGATAGGGTGTGAAAGAGAAAAACAAATAAGTAGGCTGGTGTGGTAGGAAGGGGCGAGTCCAAACCTCCCTGGGGCAAGTGGACTGATGAAACAAAGCATGCTGTTTGCAATAAATTGTCCTGGTCACAGAATTAACACAAAACCCAGACACTCTGAGTGAAGTAGACTAGTGCAAATGACACATTTAGGAAAAGCAACTTATTCCTCATGAATCACTCTTTACTAACTCCTGGACCTGTAGTTAAGGACAACTTTGTCAAGGCTATGGAAATGCAGTGTCTTTATAATGATAGACTGTGGAATGTCCACAGTGATTTGGAAGGTTAGTAAAGGGAAAACAGACTAAAGGGTGAAGGGATGTCCCTAGAAAACACTTGAGAGAATGGAACACAGGCCAGCTTAAAAAAACACAACCTCCTAGATGAATAACACACCCCACAGCTGTAAGAAAAGCTGCACCAATACCCAGGATACTGAATCTTACAAACCAATGACCCATATCTTAAAGACAATGAATGAAGCTGACAAAAGCAGCATCAACACACTGTTACTTCTACTGTGTAAGCAAAGACCCTGGTGAAAAGGCAAGCACTGTACACCAAGTATGCTGCAAACTGGCTTAAATTACAGCACAGATTACAGTAACGATGTTGCATCTAGCAACATTTTGTGTCTTGTATCTAGTTATCCTTATTGTACTTGGTTTGTACTTGATTAAACAAATTACATATGTCTTGTATCGGATTAATCAAGCTACATATCTCCTACTACTGGTGGTGGTGGTGGGGGGGTAGGACTGAGGGATAGAGAGAGGGCGGCACAAGATCCATTGGCCCAGACTCCAGAAGGTCTCCAAGCTTTTCCAACTTCCCTTCCACAAATGAGGACAGAACATAGGGAGGCAAGACAAGCTATAGAGGACTCTTAAAACCCACATACTCTCTTACCGCTCTTGTCCAAAGCTTTTGACTTCTCATATGCAGGCAAGAAGCCAAAATGTTGCGATTTGACTATGCTTTTTCCAGTGGTGAGCAGTCTATGCAGCCTAGTTAGTCTTTCCACTAGCACAGCTTTAACATCACATTGGTGGGAAACAGGTTTACAGGTGTTTACTAGGCTAATGACCATTGGGGCCTTTATAAGCCTAGCTATGTATCCCAAAAGTATTATACGAGTTTTCTGAGACTCAGTGTATGATTAACAGATTGCCGCTGTCCATTAGAGACACGGTGTTAGACCTAGGATAAATTTCTCACTTCCCTTCCACCAGTCCAGGTTACATGAGAGAGTAGGATTAGAGAAGAACTCTTTCACATGGATGAGAAGCCTGTTCCTGAGGAAAGAATTCTCTGAGACACATACCTGTCATCCAGCATGTCCTATTTATGTCATAAGTTTCAAGTCCCTAGACTGAGTAGTTCAGATGCTATTGGTTTTGCTGATGTGCAAAAGGTCAACCACAGCAGAATCCAAGGATACCTTGTATGCCACAGATGGTCTTTCAACAGTCTGTAGGAAAAAAAAAATAGTACAGAGATAGGGCTTTGAAGTCATCTGCACAGGACATGTTGTTTATATCCTGTATTCTTTTTGTGAAGAACCCCTGTGGATGCTCCAAGCTGCTGCATGTGCCTGGTCAGGTATACCGAATGGGGCACTGTACTCAATGATACGTTCAAATGAGGGATGAATACAGAGGAATAATAACCATCTTGGACCTACATGCCATGCCATGCCCTTGATTACTAAGATGAGCAACACAGAATGATTTCCTTATTACCTTAGCTGCACAAGCTGGTCATACGCCAGGTTACTATCCACATACAGCCTCAAATCTCTGACTGCTGGGTCCACTCTTAGGGGCATGCTGTCAAAGAGGTAGATTCTTAAAGTGGATGATCTCCCAAAAGAGTACTTTTATACATTTCATAACATTCACTCTTACTCTGTGGCTTTGACACCAGTCATTTGTCAGATGCAGTGTTAGTCCTACATGCAGGATGCTAGCACCTTGGGGGGGGGTTTTCTCTGATTGCTCCTAGTTTGCAGTCCTCCGCAAACGTGGTCAGCCAGAGGCTTCTGATATTGGCTTTAACTTCCAAGAAGTACATGCTAAAGAGGAGCAAACTCTGTGCAAAGCCCTAAGGGACTCCAATACTAACTGAACTATTTGTTGAGGTCATCTCCCACTCCTAACTTTCTGGATCCTATCTGACAGCCAACTGGCTATTCAGCAAGTTAACACAGGGGTTTAATGCCCAATTCCATGAGTTTGTTTACAATGTCCAAGCAGGGTGTTATATCAAATACCTCAGCCAGGTCGACGGAGGCAGTATGCACAGTTTTGCCTTCACCCATTCCATTGGTGACCTTTCAAAGAAGTCCACCAGGCTGAAGAGGCATGATCTATCTTTGACAAAGCTGAACTGGACTGGATCAAGTGTTGGAAAAATGTTCCTATGGTCATTATTAACCATATCCATGACAATTCTTTCCATGGCTTTGCATAGAAGACTAGTCAGACTTATGCAGACCATTGAAGTCCTCCATTCACGTGGCACAAAGCATGTCTGGAGGCTATGGTTAAGCGTGGCTTCAGATGTCCAGTTAGGTCATGCTTCAGCATTTAGGAGGCATCCTGAGATGTTATCAGGGCTCATTAATGTGGTGTTCTTCACCTTCGATAGCACATTTAGAATCTGCTCTGCAGTTAGTTTGACAGCAGGGGTTAAAAACTGAAGGTGAATTTATCGCCCAGCAGATTTGCTATATCTTCTGGCTCCAAGTGGCTTCACTGATAATTGGTTCTGTGCATTGTTGTATACTGCCTTTGAGGTTTCAGATACAACTAAAGAAAGCCTTGGGGTTGCTCCTAGCCTGGGAGTCTATCTTTAACTCAAAACTAACTTTAGTAAACCTAACTTGTTCTCTTAGTTGTTTGTTTAGCCTGTTAATTGCACTTGCTAATTTTAGCTATGGACCCCTCCTTTTTTTTGTTCATCCTCTGTCCTTTGAGGTATCAGCCTGGCACTTGCCCACGCTGGGTTGACCATCTGTCTCAGTGAAGTCCAAGGGGGGGGGGGGGCAATGCTTCCAGGGACTCTGAACATCTGTGCTTCCATACAGAGTGGTGTTTGCCTATGACCTACCCAACCACCCCTCTTGCAAACCTAATAGTATGCCTTGGGGGGTGCAATGGAGATGTGTGGTATATTGTCCTGCACCTGCCACAGTCAGCCATGTCTCCAGACTGTTACCTTCTTTAGACACATCCACCAATGTGCCCTCCCCAGCCTCCATGGCACGGCAGATTCTCCTTAGGTATACCCACCCATCTGGGATGGTAATGCCCATCCCTCCCTGTCGCTGCAGACAGTCACCCAAGCCACTAATTGAACCCGGGTCACAAGGGCTGTAATAAGGGCTTTATCCCTCTACGCCACTGGAGCAGTTATGACCACTTTTTCCTTTTGTTGTATAATTGGTTTATGTTTAGATTCCACCAGGATGGCTTGTTTTCCAAGTTTCTTCTGGGTTGGTTTCTGGTAGGCAGAGCTGTCTCTATGCATCAATTAACATGACTGAAAAGGGTTTCTAAGTACAATTCTGCATAGACAGCAGTGTTCTCCAGGTCTGGAGGGGGGTTCAAATGTTGTCCAGTAATTACTTAATAGGTTGTTTGTCTTACACTCAGACCTAGGATATTCTTTACCCCCTTATGAGGATTCTGATGCTGAGGAATCAATCCCATCAGCCTCTCCGCTTGAGGACTACTCCTTTGGGGAAACCTTACATACCATGAGGGAGCATTTCCATTGGGAATTGTTAAAGGGTTTACTGCAGTTACAGCACTGATTTTTTTTTTTATTTCTAAAGAAACAACTTCATGGTTTGACATTCCAGACAGGACATGGGGGGGGGGGGGGGGGGGGTTGCAGAGTTCTCCCATACTCCTGAGCACCAGACTCGGTATGTTTGCATCCCTACTGAGTATGGACTGACTGGTCCAGAGTGTTTGCGTTTACAAAGTCCAGAAATCTCTGAGCCTGCAAGTTTTGGTCATGTAGGATTTCCTGTTTGTAGAGGGATAAAGTTCCCCATGAATACGGTTTTGGGTGCAATGGTAAATGTCTGCACTAGGTCTAAGTATGAGATATGGGTTTTCTGATTCAAAGGTGATCTATAGCTTGCAAACATACGATATGGGAATCCATCTGTGGCATTTTAGACATGGAGAATATGAAGACCACCATCCTCTCTGACCAACCCTGAGGTATGTTGATTTTTGATGTAGACTGAGATGACAAGTCCACATTTAGTCCCTGCCTGTGCAGTAGCTGGCCCATTTGTGTGCTAGGCATTGTTATCACTGAAGAGCTCTCTGCTGCTTTAAACCATGTCTCGGTAACTGCATAGATGTCTGCATTCTCCAAGATGAGGAGAGCCTGGAGAGTGTGTGGAGATTCTTGGTTAGCTCCAAGCATTGAGCAGTAACACCTTTAGATGTCCTTGAGTTGATTTGGCCAAGTTGGACGGTCTGCCAGTTTGGCATTCCTAAAAAAGCATTATGGGCAGGACAATGTTTTAGTCAATAGTTGAAAGCCTAGCAGAGACATGTGCAAACCATCCTTCACAAAGTAACATGGTCTTAGCGACCATATCTTCACATGCTGACAAACATTGTACCTCCTTTTAATGATACCAGAAGCTAAACCAATTATTAAAGTCAATCACCTCTGGTTCGATTCTCGGCTGGGGTGCCTTCTGTACAGAGTCTGCATGTCCTCCCTGCGTTTGTGTGGGTTTCCTCCAGGTGCTCCGGTTTCCTCCCACATTACAAAGACATGAATCTGGAGCTGTTCTCCCTGGGCATCCGCTGAAAATTGGCTTCATTCCAAGTCGGACTTTCCCAGTTAACAAATGTATAAAAAAAAAAAAAAAAAAAATCAGCTTCTGTTTGTACAGTGGCATCATACCTGGTGAAGGTAGAATGCTACTCAGTGCTAGGCTCATACCAGCCTTGGACACATGGTCCAAAAGTTCCACAGTAGGCTCTCTTCATACAGTCAGGGTCAGGGAGGTTCATAGGTGAATACTAGGCTAACTGCCTTTTACGGCCATTTTAAGCCTAGCCAATAACCCAAGGTCAGAATCAAATCCTGTATATTGCTCGTATGCGGTGAAGACCTTAACCATTACATCTCTGGTATGTCTCAGGTCATTTGCATCTACATGGACTAGGAATCATACTGGTACGTGTGGTTCAATGATCCAAGTGCGGGAGTCACTTGGTGGATCCTGGCCCATAAGTAACTAACCATGATCTTCTTCTCGTTAAGCCTGTTGCGTGGGGTACCTGCTTGCTTCACAATGAAGTCTCCTATGACCTTATTGTCTTTGTAGTTGAGGTTCTATGGGGTATGCCTGTGTGTGGTGTTAGATGATATTCTGGTGTACTGCTTTTGGATTTGCTAAGGATAAATGGTGCAGAACAAGAATATGGGAAGTCTTTGGGGTTTAAGAAGACTGCTTTTTAGTGTCTCTGCATATGTTGGTCTATGTGTCAAGTGCACAATATGTGTGGTAGTGTAGTGTTAGTGTCTTAGCATATGGTGGTCGATGCATCAGGTGCATATCATGGGCAGTGGTGGAGTATTGTGCGTACTACTGACAACCTGATTGTTATTGTGACTGCTTGCATGAAAGAGTCTTGCCTCTACTGACACTGTATAATTACATCTCTAGCATACTGTATCAGTTTCTCAAAGGATTAGCTGGCTGTCGGTGAACACGAGAGAATTGTTACATTGTCTCAGGATGTCAACCAGACTAGTAATGGAGAAAAGTACAGTTTTGTACCTACCATAAATGTATATGTTCGAGTGTAGACACTGCTGCAGTCATTACACTTGGGTTATCCTGCCGTCAGGCGGTTCCCCAGTCGGCCTGAGTTCCAAAGTCTTGGTCTGGTGGCGGTTGCTGTCGCCTCCTCCCTGACGTCAGTGCGACAGGGGTATAAAAGATGCAGACGACGCCATTTTCTTCAGTTTTTCTTGCCCCAGATGTCAGGTGCCCCCAAATAGGTAGACAATTTGAATTGCTAATAAAACATACATAAGAAAAGCAAACAACAACTTTCACTTACCAGCAAATACTCCCCATAGGTAGTAAAGGGTAGAAGACATAGGTACGTACCAGCAAGTAAAAGGGGAAGGAGGGAGGGTAACCTGGACTGCAGCAGTGTCTACACTCGAACATCTACATTTACGGTAGGTACAAAACTGTACTATGTTCATCGTGTTACACTGCTGCAGTCATTACACTTGGGTAGAATCCCAAAGCTGAGGTAGGGAGGCTGGTTCTATAAGGCATTAGGAGTGGCTATTAGGCCCTGCAGACTGCAGTGGCGAAGCCAGCGCTGGATTTAGAGTAAAGAGGCAGATGGTAATGCTTGGTGAAGGTATGCACAGAACTCCATGTTGCTGCTTCCAAAATATCCTTGGCAGGTACTCCTCTAAGGTAGGCAGTTGAAGTGGCTGTTGCCCTGGTGGAGTGAGATCTAATGCTGCTAGGTACAGGTTTCCATGGTGGGTATAGCAAAAACGTATACAATGTCCTATCCATTTTGAAATCATCTGTTTTGAAATGGCTTTTCCCTGTGCTCCTGCAGCATATGCTACCAATAATTGCTCAGATTTTCTGAAAGTTTTGGTTTTGTCCAAGTAGAAGGGTAACTGCCTATGAATGTCCAAAGAATGCAGTAGTCTCTCCCCTTTATTCTGTGGTTTTGGATAGAAAGTTGGCAAGTGAATAGTTTGGTTTAGAGCCACACTTGATACCACCTTTGGCATAAACGTAGGGTTAGTTCTTAAGGACACCCTGTCCTGGTGGAAAATGAGGAAAGGTTCCACTGCCATTAGTGCCTGTAATTCTGAAACTCTTCGTGCTGATGTTGTTGCCAGGAGTAGAGCAGTTTTCCAAGAGATAAATTTTAATTCTGCTGTGTTAGCTGCCTCAAAAGGAGGTAAAGTTAATTTTTCCAAAACAAAATTGAGGTCCCAAGTTGGAGTAGGTGCTCTACGGGGCAGTCTTATGTTTTTAGCCCCTCTGAGGTACTGTTTTAGCAAAGATTAGAGAAAATTGGTGGATCTGTGTTGTAATGAGCAGAGATGGCAGAGGCGTGGATCTTGATGGATGAAAAGGAGAGGCCTTTTTCCAGCATCTCAGTTAAATATTGTAGTATCTGAGGAATGTTTGGGACAAGAGGGTCAAGGCTGTGAGCCTGGTTCCAGGCACAGAATCTCTTCCATTTATCCGAATAGGCTTTCCTGGTACTAGGCCTTCTGACCTCCAGAATGACATCCATAACAGCTTTGGAGAGAGGCATTGCTTTCTGGACTAAGGAATCTTCCATGCAGCTAGGTTTAAGGTCTTTAGCTGGCTGTGGAGTATCTGATTGTTGTGTTGAATCAGCAGATGTGGGATTTGTGGCAAAATCCAGGGCGGTCCTTGTGCTAAGTTCTTTAAGACTGGGTAGCAATACTGTCGTGGCCAGTCTGGTGCAATCAGGATCATCTTTGGCTCTTTCTGTCTGGCTTTTACGAGTACCTTTGGAAGGAGAGGTAGTGGTGAGAAAGCGTATACTTCTAGGTTTTTCCAGCTAAATGAGTGGGCATCCACTTTCCATGCTTGTGGATGGTAACTCCTTGTGCAGAATTTCTGTAGCTGGCAATTCATTGGGGATGCAAACAGATCTATGTCCGGGCTCCACCATTTCTGTGTTATCATTCTGAATATTTGTGGATTCAATTCCCATTCGTGGGGATCCATGATGTTTCTGCTTAAGTCGTCTGCCAGTGTGTTTTTCTCTCCTGGCAGGAATTGTGCTTGCAGATGAACTTGATAGTTTAGAGCTGTGTTCCACAAGGTCATAGCTTGTCTGCAGAGGGGGTAGGTGCGAGTGCCCCCTTGTTTATGTACCACATAACTGTGGTGTCTGTCTTTAGTAGTAGTATTCCTGGATGCAGCAGGTCCTTGAAAGCTATAAGGACATTTTGTACAGCTAGCATCTCTTTTTGATTGATGTGAAGATGCCTTTGTTCTGCGGGCCACTTGCCCTGAATACATTTTCCTGCCATGTGTGCTCCCCAGGCGTAATCTGATGCATCTGCTGTCAGTGTTTGCCTGGCTGTGGGTTGAGTAAAAGGCTGTCCCTTGTTGAGGTGACAAGCTTGAGCCCACCATCGAAACTCCTGTTGAAGGCAAGGAATTAGTGGTATAACTGTTTCCAAACTTTGACAGTGTTGAGACCATACACTCTTTAGGTACCATTGTAGTTTCCTCATATGCAGTCTGGCATATGGAATTAGTAGTATGCAAGATGCCATGTAACCCAAGGCCTGCAGAATTTTTCTTGCAGGGAGTTGGTCTTTGTTGCCATCAATTGAACGTATTGAGTCAATTGTCCTTGCTTGTCTGGCGTGAGATAAGCCATCTGGGCCGTTGTGTTCAAGCTGGCTCACAGGAATACTATCTCTTGTGAGGGTCACGAGCCAAGCTTTCTTGCCCAGCATGGGAAGAAGCTGCTGTAGTGTCAACATTTTGAATTTCGGAGCATCCAGTTAAGTGTTTAGAGAAAAAAGATCCAGAATGGTCCTCCAGGCTTTGTCTTTTCTGGGAACCAGGAAGAGTCTTGAGTAAAATCCTTGTCCTTGTTCCTGTGGTGGTACCTTTTGAATAGCTCTCATGTCTATGAGTGCTGTAATTTGTTTTTGAGCCTCTGCCCATTGATTTTGTGGCAGATTTGGCATTCCTTTTAAACCTTGGCAGAGTGTGAAAGTAGCACCTGTAACCTTGAGATACAATGTTGAGAACCCATTTGTCTTTGGTGATCATATGCCAATTGTGATAGAAAAGTGCCAGTTTTCCTCCCAAGGAGGCTGCCAAGAGAGAGCCGTTTGGCAGCTGGAGTGGGAAGTCATTGGGGCTGCTTTTTATATGGTTGGGGCCAGTCTTCCCCTTCTTTCTGCCCTGATGCACCCCCATTGTCGAGGCCTGTAAGGACGTTGTGGTTGACCTCTACCTCTTGGACATCTGTATCTGCCCCTTTGAGGTCTGTCTGTAACTGGAAAGGACCAATTCTTTGTTGGCCAATTTCTGCTAAATCGAGGAGGCTGAACCTGTAAGAAATCCTTCACCGTTTGCATAGATTTTGCCTTACCCTCCATTTTCTTCAATACCTCTTCTGCCTTAACTCCAAATAACACAGCCTGCTGCAAAGGTGCATCCAATAATTTTGCTTTAACATGATCTGGTAATGTATGTTCTTTTAACCAAGCATGTCTTCTAATGACAGATCCTGTAACTGCTGCTCTACAGGAGGCCTCTAAAGAATCAAAATCACATTGCAAAGTATGTTTTCCCACTTGTTCCGCAGCATGCAATAAATCCTGCATTTCTTTAATATTAGGAGGATCTGAATCTGGAAGCATTTTTTGTTTCAACTGAGACATCAAAAATTGCTGATATTTTAACATGTGAAATTGGCAATTTAAGGCTCTCATTGCTAAAGTTGCAGACGTATGTACTTTCTTTCCCCATCTGTCTAATGCTCTGGCATCTCTGTCCGAGGGAACTGGATTCTTTGCTGATGAGGCCTTAACTCCTTTGGGTCCCTGAGAAATAGTTTCAGGGTCAGCAACTGGGCTTTTATACAGAAATTTGTGTGAGTCAGGGACTCTGTAGTATCTGTCAGGTTTAACTGGGGCTGGAGGTAAGGAATCAGGATTTAAGCTGGATTCAGTATACACATCATCCACAATGTCTAACACTGGTGGAATAGCTAGGGGTCTGTGTAGAGGTAATAAAAGGAAGTCTCAGCCTTTTCTTGGATTCTGAATAATCCTGGCCTTCCCAATGGAAATGCTCCCTCATGGTATGTAAGGTTTCCCCAAAGGAGTAGTCCTCAAGCGGAGAGGCTGATGGGATTGATTCCTCAGCATCAGAATCCTCATAAGGGGGTAAAGAATATCCTATCTGAAGAAATGGACACCTGGTCGGATGAGTCATAGTCTGCATCCTGTCTAGGCCTTTTATCAGGAGGGGGATGGGAACCCCTGATCAGAGTGATTAGGTCTTCAGCCATTTTGAGCATTTGTTTCTTAGGCATGGAGGCCTGTCCTGGAGAATGCTGTATTTGTTTCTTTGTTTTTAAAGGAGGCTTAGACTTAGCAGAGGATTTAATGCTTAACTGAGTAGGTCTGAAGACACCCTCTGAAGATGCGGGTTGCTCAGCTACTCCGGATCCCTCTGTAGGGTTAGTCTCGGTAGGCTGAAAAACTTGTGCGTCCGTAGGCCCAGCCATCTCCACGTGGGAGTCGGAGGCAGCCTGTGGTTCTGCAGAAGCGGTCGTCAGGGGCTGCGAAGGTGCCTCGCTGAAAACCGGCGAATGGCCTAGAAGAGGCTTCGTCGTCAGTTTTGGGCCTCGGATGCCTGTCCTTGCCTTTGCACTTTTTATGTATACCGGTCGTCAGAAGTTCCGACGGCATGGTGTAGTTGAATTTTCTGCCAAAATAATGTCGGGCAAAATCAAACCGATGTTTAATAGTGCGCTTGTTAAACCTAGCACAAAACCGACAACCAGTGACATCGTGGTCTGGGCCTAGGCATGGGATACAACAGGAATGGAAGTCCTTATGAAGTATTTGCTTGCCACAAGAAATACAGTTATTAACTTTTACTAACATCGGTCTGAGGCAAGAAAAAGTTTCCCCAACGGGGTACTTAGCTTTGTAGAAGACTTCGGTTCTGGATTCGGAATGAAAATCTCAGGAGTCGGCCGACTGGCACTTGCGAACTACTTTTGCTTCGGACACCGCGCGGCAAGAAAGACTGAAGAAAATGACGTTGGCTGCATCTTTTATATCCCTGTCGCACTGACGTCAGGGAGGAGGCGACAGCAACTGACGCCGGACCAAGACTTTGGAACTCAGGCCAAATGGGGAACCGCCTGACGGCAGGATAACCCAAGTGTAATGACTGCAGCAGTGTAACACGATGAACATCTGGGAAAGTGCAATTCCATGATGTCAGGTCCTTCTAGGTGAACTACAAGGGTGTGGTATAAAAGGGGTTAACAGCAGGCTAGCCTGGGTCATTTTGAGGCTAGAAGCAAAAACTCGGCCATGTAAGAGTAAATTCATGGGACAGTGCTCCTCAGTGCATAAACTAGTTGCTCTTTGCACAACTGAGTTACAGGGTACAGTTTCAAACGTAGTTTTATTGGAAAATTTAGTTTCCAAGTTCCTGCACCTATGCAAGGCAGTGCTAAATGCCAGTAAACCTCTGGCCAATAAAACAGCCTTATTTTAAGCCTACCTGTGCATTTCCCAAATCGGACAGACCAGGCTACCTCCCTACTGCCACTAGATAAGTAATCTCAAGTCTTCTTAATGCAGAAACAAAGGTTAGCTAAACATGAAACACTATCAGAAAACAATTCAGCAACCTGCTAAGACAAGACTTTTGTAGCAATTAATCCAGCATTAAGGACGCTAGAAAACAAATTTACTTCACAGTCTTAAAATGCAGATAACTGCAATAATTATATAGACTAATTTCTGACCCTAGACTCCATAGGCTGCATTTCTGTAGTGGCTGAAGGTAGGTTATTTTGTTGCTGCATAGTGTTTCTGGCTCCTGATAATTTGTTTTTTTTTTAATTGCGATTTCAAAAATACCCTACAACTTGTGGGCTGGATCCCTAGCTGTCTTGACTGGTTATAGTTTGTCTGGATATTCTAGGATCAGTTATTTATCAGAGTTTGGAATCATAAGAGACTTTTTTCCTGTCTTTAATGATGTAGGCCTTGATTGTTCCAGTCTTCAAGAAACCACTGGTAGATCCTAATATTTCATTTACCTGGACCCACATCTTTGCAAATAGTAACCGCACCCTTGAAATTAATAGATGCCCGTTTTTTTTTTTAAATTAAAGCTATGGTAAATCTGAATAAAACTTTAAAGGGCAAAGACATCATATTGTCAATAAAAGTTCATATAGTCAAATTATGGTTTTCCCAGCAATATCATACATGTTCATAGGAGGTTACTATGCTAGTGGCCCTAGGGCCCTTATAAGCCTAGCCAAGTTCAACCATTGTTCCATTAAGGGTCTAGAAATATGGTCTATGTTATAAGTAGATTTAAATCAGCACTGACTGCCCCTATCCAAGAGGTACACAGATGAAACCCTTGGGGTGAATTTGCAGGTTTCCCATCGAATTGTCCAAGTTATGCTTAAAAAGGGTTAAAGAGGAGCTCTGTTTAACATGTACTGGAAGTTTACTCCAGAGGAGAGGCAACCTCTGTGAGACAATATGTCTCTCCATCAAGTCCTATTGATGTCACATGCTAGATTAAGGTCCCTAGAGTGAGTGAATTGTGTACCATTTGACTTACAAATGTGCAGCATTTCCATTAAGGCAGGATCAGAGGTTGCTCTGTATGCAAGGCAGAGGTTGCCTCTGAGTAGTCTATACGATCCAGAGTACAGTGACAGTGATGTCAGTCTGTCCACGTACGACCTGTGCTGAAGACCCTGAACTTTCTGTGTGAGGTACCTTTGATGTCTGTCAAGTTGCTGCAGGTGCCTGTTTAGGTACATACCAAAGGCAGCACTGTATTATTGACTTGATGAGGGAAAAGTATAGGAGGGTTATAAGCTCTTTTGTTCTGGAAGCTATGCCCTCTATGCCCTTGCTTATGAGGTGAGTAACGTAGAAGGCCTCATCCTTACCACCATGGAGACATGGTGATCAAAAGTAAGTTTGCTGGCAACATGTGTGCCCAAATCTTTCACTACTGATTTAGAGCTTAGGGTGCTGTTATTAATATGGTAATGTGCAGGGAAATTGCATTTGCCAAAGGGGACGATAATGCATTTTTTTTGCACTGAGTTCAAGACCATGACTTTGGCACCAATCACTGGTCTGCGCAAGTCCTTCTTGTAGAATGCTGACATTATTTGGGGACTCTATGACTGCTCTCAGTTTGCAGTCAACAGCAAACTTTGTCAGTCACACACCTTTTGTTTTTGCCTGTACTTCTGAGAAGTAGATATCAAACAACAGGGGCCCTGGCACAGATCCCTGTGGAACACCACTGGTAACGGGTCTGCAGGTGGAATTGGAGTCCCCTATTTTGACTGTGCGTGTTCTGTCAGTGAGCCTATGGCTGTGAAATTAGATATGTAAATATGTGTGTGTGTGTGTGTGTGTGTGTGTGTGTGTATACATATATATATATATATATATATATATATATATATATATATATATATATATATATATATATATATATATATATATATATATATATATATATACACACACACACAAAATCACTTTTCAGACTATGGTATTAAAGAAAATGTTTGAGAATTCCATGAATTGAAATATAAACTCGTCAACACAACAGCAAAAGTCCAACCTCACCTACAACTTGACAGACTCCGATTTATTTTATTCCTACAATATGATTCTGGAACAGTTTAAGACTAACCTGACTGTACTTCAGAAAAAGTACAGTTTTGTACCTACCATAAATGTAGATGTTCGAAGATCCACATTGCTGCAGTCCTTACACTTGGGTAGTCCGCTGTCCTCGGTCGGCCGGAATATCAAAGTATAAGGCTGACGTCGGTCAAGGCGCATTTGACTGACATCAGGACGTCAGGGTACAAATGCGCATGACCGACGTCATATCCTCAGTCTTTTCTTGCCCCAGATGTCAGAAGACCCTAAAAATAAAGGTCAAAACCAAAAGACAGCAAACAACCAACCAACCACCCTTGCACTAACTATATGTACAATATATACAATATACACAAAATGTACAACCCAACCCACACAACCACCTCTAACTGCAGAGGGGAAGGAGGGAGGTAAATTGGACTGCAGCAATGTGGATCTTGAACATCTACATTTATGGTAGGTACAAAACTGTACTATGTTCTTCATCTCACATTGCTGCAGTCCTTACACTTGGGTAGAATCCCAAAGCAGAGGTAAGGGAGGATGGCTAACTACAAGGAAGCAGGAGCTGCCAACATGCCCTGCAAAACAGCAGTGGCAAAACCAGCCCTGGATTTAGAGTAAAGTGGCAGGTGATAATGCCTAGAAAAAGCATGCACTGAACTCCAAGTAGCTGCCTCCAAAATATCCTTGGTTGCCACTCCCCTCAAAAAAGCTGTTGAAGTGGCAGTAGCCCTAGTGGAATGAGGCCTAATCCCAGCTGGAACCTCCTTGCCATGATGGGAATAACAGAAAGCAATGCAAAACCCAATCCACTTAGAAATAGTTTGTTTTGACACAGGCTTGCCCTGAGAACTCAAAGCAAAAGAAACAAACAACTGCTGAGACTGCCTGAACCCTTTAGTTCTGTCCAAATAATAACGCAACTGCCTGTGTACATCTAAAGTGTGCAAAATCTTTTCCCCTTTATTTTGGGGATTTGCATAAAAAGTAGGCAAATGAATAGTTTGGTTTAAAGCCACACTAGAAACCACCTTAGGCATAAAGGAAGGATTAGTACGTAATGATACCCTATCCTTATGGAAAATCAAGAAAGGCTCAACCGCCATAAGGGCCTGCAATTCAGAAACCCTTCTTGCAGAGGTAATTGCCAACAAAAAAGCAGTCTTCCATGATAAATATTTCAACTCAGAAGTAGCTGCAGGCTCAAAGGGTTGTAGAGTGAGTTTCTCCAACACAAAATTGAGATCCCAAGCAGGAGTAGGAGCTCTTCGTGGGGGTCTTAAATTCTTTGCCCTCTAAGAAATTGCTTGAACAAAGGATGAGAAAACAATGGTGGGACACAATCATAGTGAGCGAAATTGCTGCAGCATGAACCTTAATAGAAGAGAAAGACAAACCTTTGTCCAGTAACTCAGTAAGATATTGAAGAGCCACACTCAAATTAGGCTCAGAAACATCAAAATCTTTGCTGCACTCCAAAATAAAAATCTCTTCCATTTATCTGCGTACACTTTCCTTGTACTAGGCCTTCTAGCTTCCAAAATCACATTCAAAACTTGTTGTGGAAGTTGAGACCCTCTATGGTTCAAAACAGAATATGCCAGGCTGTTAGGTGAAGAGAGTGAAGTTTGACATTCAGCAAATGGCTGTCCTCCTGTGACAACAGGTGTGGAATCAAGGCAAAGGCCATGGAGGCTTCCGTACCAGACTTCTCAGTAATGGGTACCAGTGCTGTCGAGGCCAATCTGGAGCTATTAAAATCATCCTTGGCTTGTCCTGTCTGACCTTTAGAAGTACCTTTGGGAGGAGAGGCAGAGGAGGAAAGGCATACACATGAAGATTGCTCCAATTGAAAGAAAGAGCATCCACTTTCCAAGCTGTGGGATGAAACCTTTTTGTGCAAAACTTTGGCAGCTGATGGTTTAGTGGAGAAGCGAACAGATCTATGTCTGGAGTTCCCCATGACACTGTCAATTTCTGAAATACATGAGGATCCAATTTCCACTCGTGGGGATCCATAATTGTCTGCTCAACACATCTGCTAAGGAGTTCTGTGCTCCTGGCAGAAACCTTGCCTGAAGATTGAGCTGTAAACTGAGAGCAGTCTCCCACAAAATCATTGCTTGCCTGCATAGAGGATAAGAATGTTCCCCTTGCTTGTTGATGTACCACATGACAGTTGTGTTGTCTGTTAGAATCAACACCTGCCCTGGAAGAAGTAAATCCTTGAAAGCTATTAATGCAAACTGGACTGCTAACATCTCCTTCAGGTTGATATGTAGATGTTGTAGTCTGGCAGGCCACTTGTCTTGTATCCACTTTCCATTTAGATGAGCTCCCCAAGCTTTGTCTGAGGCATCTGTCGTTAAAATCTGACTCGCCTCTGGCCGGGTCACAGAGAGTCCCTTGTTTAGGTGACATTCCTGAGCCCACCACAAAAATTCCTTTTGAATGCAAGGTATTATTTGAATGACAGTGTCCAGATCCTGGCAGTGCTGTGTCCATACATTTTTGAGATACCATTGCAGCTTCCTCATATGCAGTTTGGCATTGGGAAGCACCAGAATACAAGATGCCATGAACCCTAAGGCTTGAAGGACTGTCCTTGCAGTCAGCCCGGACTGATGAGATAGCTGATGGAAGTAAAGGGATAGTCTCTTTTGTTTGTCCGGGGTTAAAAAGGCCATCTGGGATGCTGTATTCAGTCTCACACCCAGAAAGCACATGTCCTGAGAGGGTACTAGACTGGACTTTATTTCGTTCACAGAATACCCCAGGCATCTTAGCACTGCTATCACATATTCCAAATGATGAAGAAGCTCTTCCCTTCCTTGAGCCAGAATCAGGCAGTCGTCCAAATAAGGATAGATCTGTATTCCTTTTAGCCTGAAGAAAGCTATCACTGGAGCCAGAACTTTCGTGAATACTCTGGGCGCAGTAGATAAGCCAAAGGGCAATGCAGAGAACTGATAGTGAGAAGTCCCAGCTCGAAAACGCAGATACTTCCTGCAACTTAGTCTGATAGGAACATGAAGGTAAGCCTCCTTGAGATCCAAAGTTACCATCCAATGATCTTTGCCCAGCAGAGGTAAAAGCTGCTGTAACGTCAACATTTTGAACTTGGGAATGTCCAGATAAGTGTTGAGGGTAGATAAATCCAAAATTGGTCTCCACGTGTTCCTGGTACTAGGAACAGGCGAGAATAAAATCCTAGGCCCACTTCTGGCATAGGGACCGGCTGTATGGCCCCTATTTGGAGTAACAGAGAAACTTGCTTGTGAGCCTCTATTCTTCGTTGAGGAGGAACGTCTGGCATGCCTTTGAAAGGAGGCAAGGTATGGAAATAAACCCTGTAACCGTGGTGTATGATATCCAATACCCATCTGTCTTGGGTAATTAAACTCCAATTTTCTTTGAAAAGTGCCAACCTTCCTCCCAAAGGTGCTGCCAGACGAGAAGGCTCTGGCAGCTGAAAAGGTAGGTCATTGGGTCTGTTTACGAAAGGACTGACCCCTGCCCTCACCCGAAGACTGTGCAGGAGAACTCCCTGTTCTAGGCCTGAAAGAGCCCTGAGCTCTGCCCCTACCACGTCTAGATCTACCCCTAGACTGGGAATCATAAGAAGGATACGTCCACCCCTTAGTAGGCCAATTTCTACTAAACTTTGGAGGCTGGACCTGCAAAAAATCTTTAACAGTCTGCATAGACTTAGCCTTGTCTTCCATTTTCTTTAAAACTGCCTCAACAGGAGGACCAAACAACACGTCAGATTGTAAAGGAGCATCTAAAATGCTTGTTTTAACATGTTCAGACAAATTTTGATCCCTTAGCCAGGCGTGCCTGCGAAGAACTGACCCAGTGGCAGCCACCCTAGACGAGGCCTGTACAGCATCAAAACCACATTGCAAAGAATGCTTACCCACCTGTTCAGAAACATGCACTAAATCTTGCAACTCTTTACAATCAATACCTACTGCCAGAGCATCAACCTTAGACTTTAATTGTGAAAGGAGATAGTTCTGGTATTTCAACATGTGAAACTGGCAATTCAAAGCCCTCATAGCAAGAGTGGAAGAAGTATAAACTTTCTTTCCCCATCTATTCAAGGCCCTAGCCTCTTTGTCTGCAGGAACCGGATTCTTAACAACAGAAGCCTTAACACCCTTAGGCCCCTGACTAACAGTTTCTGGGTCAGCCCTAGGACTCTTAAAAAGATACTTATGAGCTTCAGGCACCCTGTAGTACCTATCCGGCTTAACAGGAGCAGGAGGCAAAGAATCAGGATTAAGAGAAGCCTCTGTAAAACATCTTCTACTACATCCAAAACAGGAGGTATAGCCAAAGGCCTATGCTGGGGTAAAACAAAAATTCCTAAGCCTTTTCCTGGAATCAGAGAAGTCCTGACCTTCCCACTTAAAATGCTCCCTCATGGAATGAAGAGTTTCTGAAAAGAAAAATCCTCAGGAGGAGAAGCAGAAGGAGTAGAATCATCCACATCAGAATCAGAATAAGGAGAGTACTCCTGCAAGTCTTCAGCCGAAGACTCTGAAACATCTGAAGCCTGCTCAAAACCCCCCAGCTCAGGCTCCAACCTAGGTCTCTTATCAGGAGGGGGCATAGAACCCCTAATTAAAGTAATCAAATCTTCTGCCATTTTAAGCATATGCTTCTTGGGCACAGTACCTGAAGAGCTAGGGGTAACACCAACTGAAGCCAAACCTGGCCTGCCCCTGGGAGAAGCCTTTGAAACAGAAGGAGAGGGCCTAGCCACCCTAGGAAGGGAGGGGAGTATAGTAACCTGAGAAGCCCCCTCAGCCTGACATGCCTCCTGAGAGGCCACATCTTGCAATAATAAGGTCTCACCCTGGGAACCCAAAGAAACCTCCGGCGGAGCCACCGGCTCCACCGACACCACAAAAGAACCGGCGTCGGGAACAGACGGTTCTTCTAGCCTAGGCTTAACTGCCTTGTCCTTGCGCTTCTTGAGCGGCGCGGAGCATCCGACGGCATTTTATAATTACACCGCTTCCCAAAGACTAACCTTGCACAATCCAACCTTCTCTTTATAGTGCGTTTATTAAATCTAGCACAAGAGCGACAGCCAACAACGTCGTGCTCAGGCCCTAAGCAAGGAATACACAAAGTATGATAATCTCTATGCGGTATTTGTTTCCCACAAGAAATGCAATTATTGACTTTTTCTGACATCCGGTAAATCACTGAGGCAAGAAAAACTAAAATATTCTAACGGGGTACTTAGCCAACTTTGAACTCGGTCTGAAACTTCGAAATCGAAAAATCTCAGAATGCCAACCGGCACTTGCAATGCTGCTTCTGCATCGGACCATGCGGCAAAAAAGACTGAGGATATGACGTCGGTCATGCGCATTTGTACCCTGACGTTCTGATGTCAGTCAAATGCGCCTTGACCGACGTCAGCCTTATACTTTGATATTCGGGCCGACCGAGGACAGCGGACTACCCAAGTGTAAGGACTGCAGCAATGTGAGATGAAGAACATCTTTCATTTTCTTGTCTTGGAATCAAAGAAAGGGAAAGCCCGGCACATTTAAGCTTAATCTCCCTTGTGATGTGACACAGGAATTTGTTCCAGCCACCATGATATACTAAAGATAAAGGGAAAACTACAGACGTCCTTATCGGGTACAGCCCACAGTCTTACATAGACAATCCTCAATCGTGCTAATGTCAGCAGCTGCTACAAAAATGTGCACACTGCCTTTGTTGAACACAGAAAGAGAAACATTATACACACACACAGACAACTATGTTTTTTGTGAACTGACCCACTTGTTGGAAGTATCATTTTATACAACTAACATTTTTATAGAAAGTTGAATACCACAAAACAGAGAACTACTAATCATAGTATTCAAGGACTACATTTTGATGAAAGTCATAGAATACTACACTGTAACAACTCAAGGGTTAGCAATGCAGCAGAAATTGTGAAGATTATTGTGCGTCACTTTTTAAAAAAAAATCTCAAGTACAGAGGTGATATCAGCTGTAAATCACTTGAACAAAAAAGTTCAGCTGTCACAGGAAACTTAACACAAAAATAGATGTTCTAATTGCAGTAGCTTAACCCATTTGGAGTTGCATCCTGCCAAGGGTAAGACCAACCAGACATTTTTTTTCAAAGATTAAGGTTGCCTTTCACATGATCTAACTGCTAGGAGCTCGAGGAGAGATCCTTATAAAAGGCAGGTAGAATGCCAAAAGCTACAGAGGTTTCTTACTCAAGAAGGAAGGAAACATCTCTGAGAAAAAAATGCCAGAAATCATAATAGAAGAGTAACTATATACACAACGGTAAATACAACCACACCTTGGCAATAAAAACAACTTCAGACGGGGGAGCTAGAGGGAGAGGATGGCTACTGCAATGGTGATCTATTAGAACATCTACGTTTATGGTAAGGTTGTTTAAACAACTGTAGTATGTGCAACATTACATCACTTTTGCAGTAGCCTAAGTTATTTGGGTAGCGTACCATAACTTATAAACAAAAGGGGATAATGAATACAAAGCACAAGTGTAATGGACCCTTTTTCTGCCTGAAGCGACTTGCTATAGTGAGACTATCAACAACAAAAAAAAAAAACATGAGACAACAATCTAGAAAGTAGATGTTTAACACTGGTTGCCCTTTCCGCTCACTTTCAGAGAAGACAACTCAGCTTTCCTGAAAGAAACATTATTGTCTTGGTAGTATCTGGACATCCAGTGTATGAAGACCATTTGCTCCTTTATTTTTTGGTTTCAAGGAAAAAGAGATTACTAGACTGGCTTAAAGTAAACTCCGAGACCACTTTACACATAAAATAAAGATTAGTTCTCAAAGAAATCATGTTCTTATGGAAAATGAGGCAGGGTAGACTCAATATAAGAGCTTGTAACTCATATCCTCCTGGCAGAAGTCAGAGCAATGATTAAAACAGCATTCCACGTCAAGAACTTAAAATCAGCCTGATGAACTGGTTCAAGCAGAAAAAAAAAAGAGTAAGCTTTTCAAGAACAAAGCTAAGATCCTAAGGAGAAGCCATCTGTTTAAAAGGTGGATAGACATGTAAAACCACTTTCAAAAATGGCTTGACTTGAGGACAGGTATGTGTGTGTGTGTGGGTGGGTGGGTGGGGGGGGGGGATCCAGGGGCAGACGAGCCAAAATGGCTAACAAACTAACCTTGATACAGGAATAAGAAAGGCCAGAGGACAGTAATTCACACAAATAATCACAAACAGATGCAGCTGGGCCTAAAAAGGGTATTGGTTCTAAGAATGGCACCGACCAGATTGTTTTCTGCTTACACATACACGATTTCCAAGTAGCAGTTTTTTTAACCCTTCTTCAATAGGAAAAAAAGGTGTCTAAAAAATTCTTTCACTCAGGTAGTCAACTGAACAGTGTTCAGGAAGGGGTGTATCAAACAATCCCCGTTTTGTGTGAGTAAATCCAGCCTGTGGGGAAGCCTGTAGTATTTGCCCTTTGCCAGTTTTGAAAGGAGAGAGAACCACTACCACCTGGGTCAAAAGGGAGTCACCAGCACAACCTTTGCGGAGTCCTTCTGGATCTTTAGAAGAATTCTGGATACAAGTGAAAAGGGTTGAAAAACATAAGAGAACATGCCTGTCCATGGGAATGAGAAGGCATATGTCTTTCTGGCCAGTTTGTGAGGATCCTGGAGCTTACTCTGTTTTGAAAGGAGGTAAACAGATCTAATCAAGGTGTTCCCCAGAGTTTGATCAATTCTTGGAAGAATCCCAGAGTGAAGTTTCCAGTTGTGAGAGTTTGTCCTGGTACTGTTTAACTTGTCTGCTACAAAGTTTTGCTATGACTGAATGTATGAAGCCTGAAGTGTCAAAACTGAGCTGAACTGCTACCTCCCAGACTATATATAAAGTCTGCATAGGGGAAAAGATCTGGTACCCAGTTATTTATGTACCGCATCACTGTGGTGGTGTCTGTAAAAACTTGTAAACATCCTAGAAAACAAAGATGATTTAAGGCTTTCAAAGCATTTACTGCATCCTTCATCTCTTCAACATTTACGTGTGTTTGACTATTGAGTTTGTTCCACAGACCTTGCACTTCCACACCTTTGGAAACCACTCCCCGTTGTCAGGTCTGAAGCATCTGTTATGGCAGACTGAACTGGAGTCAGAAAGAAGAATGAAGGACGTGGATTCTGAGAGAACTGGTGTACCTATTCACCACAGAACTTCCCTCCCTACATATCCTAATACAGGGATCTGAAAACAAAGGATGGAGATGCACAGTCCCTAGGTACCACTGCATTTTTATTTTACGAAATCTGACCAGGGGAAAATTAAGGACCCACAGAAGCCGCATACCCCAGAATCCTGATAAATTCCCTGGCAGATACCTGATTTTGAAAGGCACTTTCCAGAGCAGATTCTAACAGGAATCCTAGAGAAAATTTTGTGAGAAGGGATTAGAGAAGACTTCTTTAAGTTCACGTGAAAACCACCCTGTGTAGAAGATTCTGAACATTTGCTAAAGGACTCCAGATATCTGGAACAAGAATCTGCAAATGCAAGACAATCGTCCAAATAAGGAAAAAATGTGACTGCCTTGAAGTCTGCAATAAGCAAATACTGGAGCAAGACAGTTCGCAAACACCAGTGGAGCAGCAGATAGTCCAAACAGTAAGAGAGAGAGCGGACTGATAATGTGAGCCAGATACAGAAAATCTTCAGAAACATCTGAAATGCTTGCCAATGTTAATGTGATGGTGGGCATCCTTTAAGTCTAGCTTTGCTGTGAAAGCTAGTAAAAGGACTGAATGTAATAGGGTCTGAAGTGATAACATTTTGAACTATGGGACCTCAGCAAAAAAAAAAAAAAAAAAAAAAGAGAGGTCTGGCACAGATATACAGGGTCCAGTCTTTCTTTGGCACCAGATCCTTGAATAAAAATACTTCGCTCAACTGGCAAGCAGGCACTGGTTCATAACTTGCTAAAATAACATTTGTTTAAAAAATGGAGTGCACAGGAATAATTAGCTTACTGGGCAAGCAGAAATCCCCTGGAAAGGAGGGAGGGATTACCAAGTGTACCACTGATTCATGACCAAGAACTTACTTGCCTGAAAGAACCTGGTGCCACAAAGGAAGATGTAGACTCTGAGAAAGGGAAAGATTGCCAGGATGGGAGGGGAGCCTGAATTTCAATTTAAAATTTCAGAAATAGTCCATCTGACTTTTTGGACTTTCTTTTATTTTGAGCCTTACCTGGGGTTTTTTTTTTTTTTTTTTTTTTTTTTTGAGCCTCCTTGTTACTGTTCATTAAATTCTGTTTGGTGGCACTTTGCTGCTTGAATTTCTTTTTGAAAAATGGAAGTGGAAGGAAAATGCTTACTTGAATCTAAAAATAGAGATTGAAAGAGTTGGGTCATTCCTTCAATCGATTTTCTCCTTTCATCAAACCTTTTAAGAACCTCAGCTGCAGAAGGGCCAAACAGAACTTCTATATCTAGATTAAAATGTAAAATTTCAGTTTTAACATCTTCAGAAAGATGTTGAGAATGTAACCAAGCAACATGGCCTAACACTGACACAGAAGCTGCAGTTCTGGGAGAAAAGTATCAGCAGAGTCATAAGAATACTTTCAGGTATATTTAATTACACAAGAAGCAGATCCTAAAAATACATTAAAAAATGTAACCTTAGAATAGGTTAGCAATTAACTTTTTCATATATTCAAAACACGGAATCAAAACTTTAACGTATGATTGGCAGTTTAAAATTCTAAATGTTAGAGAGAGAGAGAAAAATAAACTTTCTTTCCAAATTTATCAAAAGCTCTCCCATCCTCAGCAGAAGGAAATGAAGTATTAGCAATATGTTCAGTAGCAATAGTATTCAGCTATGGAAATCACTGCATGGTCTGTTTTAAGGTTAGAAAAAAATGAGTCTTAAAATAACCTGTACAGTCTGTCAGATTTCCTAGAGTCAGGAGGTCGACTGCTAGGTATATTACAAGCTGTAATAAAAGCATTATCTAAAGCAGATAAAAGAGGAGGAACAGCTCCAGACTGAGGTTAATCCAAATGTTACAAATCATAATATATTTGTTTGGAAATGAGAATTTCATTCTGATCCAACTGAAAATCCTCTTTCAATTTAAAATTTCAGAAAAAAGAGAGGTCTTCTCTAGGGAAATCTGAACCATCACTTTCCTTAGAATCATAATAGTCAGGTTGTGAAGAAAATCCTCATGCACAACACTTCTTCAATCCCTGCACTCCTGAGTGAAAATGAGATTTCAAAAAGTGAGAGAAAATAAGAAGTTATGTACCTACCATAACGTTCCATGTTAGTTGTCTTCTCTCGCCTTCTTTCTTGCTTGATGGGTTCGGAGCCGATCCCTCGGCTCTGACTCGGCACTTGCTAAGCTCGAGAGTTTCTTCTACCAGCTCGAGGCAGCCCCATATCCCATGATGCAAGGCGGTAAGTACCCAGATCTCGTTTGTTAACAAAGGGCAATAGCACCAAGCATACAATACTTCCCAAAGGAAGAAGAAACTTACAGATGTAAAAAGGACCAGGTCTGAATGGTCTTTAGCATAATAGTTTCTTATACAAGGTCTGTCCAGGCCAGGGGGAAGGAGGGAGGGTCGCAAGAAAGAAGGCGAGAGAAGACAACTAACATGGAACGTTATGGTAGGTACATAACTTCTTAATGTTAAGTTGTCAATCTCGCCTTCATTCTTGCTTGATGGGACCGTCCCTAGCACCTCTATCCTGGGTGGCTCAATGGAACAAACTCTTGAGGACTGTAGAGCCAAAACTGGCTCTGTCCCTGGAGGCCAAGTCCAATTTGTAATGGGAAACAAAAGTGTGAGGAGTGGCCCAAGTGGCGCTGCACAAATAGTGTCCAAAGGCAGTCTAGCTTGAAAAGCTGTAGAAGTAGCTAAACTCCTAGTTGAATGTGCTTTAGGTTTTGAGCACAGCTGTTTTCCCCTGATCGTATAAATTTCAGTGATGACCGAAGAAAGCCATCTGGACAAAGTCACTTTAGAAACAGGAAGGCCTTTTTATTATCCGCATAGGAAACAAAAAGTTGATCAAATTTTCTAAATTTTTTGTTCTGTCCAAATAATATCTAAGCTGACGGTGGACGCCAAGATAATGTAGCTTTTGTTCAGCTCTATCTGAATAGTTAGGAAAAATACAGGAGATCAATGGATTGATTCAGATTGTTCTTTGAAGCGACCTTAGGTAAAAAGGATGGATTAGTTCTCAAAGATACTCTGTCTTTGTGAAAATTAAATAGGGGGTCGAACCGAAAGAGCATGAAGTTCAGACACCCTCCTGGCAGATGTAATAGCCACTAGGAATAAAGTTTTCCAAGAAAGATATTTCAGGAACAAGAAACAGCTGGCTCGAAGGGGGGAAGAATCAAGGATGTCAGCACTAAATTTAGATCCCACTGAGGAGGAGGATTCCTGATTGGAGGCTTTAGTAGGAAAATTCCTTTCAAGAAGGCCCTGCAGAGCCTATGGGACATAATATTATGATCTGCTATCCCGACATGAAAATTAGAAATAGCAGCCAACTGAACTCTGACTGTGGAAGAAGAGGAGCCTGCATGAAAAATCTCTGCTAAGAAGTCCAGAACTGCCTGAACAGGGGCAGTAAAAGGATCAATATTTTGGGCCTTAGCCCAATAAGAGAAACGTTTCCATTTGCTTGTGTAAATCCTCCTGGTAGAGGATTTTAGTGAAGCTACTATGATGTCTCTAACTGGGTTAGAGATCAAAGGAAGCCTGGCTAAGGAAGGAAGTGGAGCAACCATGCTGTGAGGTTGAGAGAAGGGATTGACCGGTGCAGCTGACCGGATTGGTGAATCAGTAGATCTGGCACTGGGTCCAGATGCCACGGCTGCACCAAAAGGTGATGATGGAGGAACGGGAACCAAACTTGTCGAGGCCAGTAAGGGGCAATGAGAAGAGGAGCTCAGTGTCTCTCCATTTATCATCTAGAATGGCGCCAAAACGTGTTTAAATTGAATTGTGTGTAACACTTAATGTGTTCTGATGAAGTTTGCATCCAGCAAATGAAAGCGCTTAACATCGGAGGGTGTTACATGTGGAATTTGGTGATCTATTTTCTTCAGTCTTGTGTATATTCTATTTGCTGTTGTGGTTTTATCGTGTGGGATTATTAAACAACCTTCAAAAGGATTGCGGTTGCCTTTATTACTGAGTTCCAGCTAAGTTGGTATCGTTTGTGTCAGTTTGGGTACAGTTTTTGTGGAGGCCAGTAAGGGGCAATGAGAATCAATTTGGCTCTCAAAACGGTAGCTTTCTGGATCACCTGAGGGATCAGAGGAAATGGAGGGAAGGCATAAAGAAGTCCCTGGGGCCAATCCTGGGTCAGAGCGTCTCTGGGGGGATGGCCTGATAGAGGGAAGAGGCTGAAGAAGTCTGGACATTTGCTGTTTTGGGGAGTAGCAAAAAGATCGCAACATGGGCGACCCCATTCCAGAAAAATCTCTTCCGCTATAGATTGCTTGAGAGACCACTCGTGAGGCATGAGAATAGCTCTGCTCAATCTGTCCGCTATAATGTTGGTTTTCCCAGGGATATGCGTTGCTACCAGAAACCGATGAGAGGAGATCGCCCATTGCCATAGTCTGAGCGCTTCGACACAAGGGGTAGGACTTGGTTCCGCCCTGTTTGTTGATATACCAAACCACAGACATGTTGTCTGTGTGGACTGCAATTGTCCCTACGGGAAGAAAGTCGTTGAGGGCTTGCAACGTTAAAAGCACTGCTCTCATCTCCAGGACATTTATGTGCAGATGGTACTCGAACGGTTGCCACGTCCCATGAACCATCCTGCCCTGATAATGACCCCCCACCCGATCAGGGAGGCATCCGTGGTGACAGTGGCTATCGGGGACGGAGGTACAAAGCACCTGCCTTGGTGAACCTGAGACGATGTGATCCACCAAGCAAGATGTTCTTTGCATGTTTGTGTCACCAGAATCTGGTGACGCATTGGGAGTTGCTGGTATGACCACTGTGTGAACAGCATCCACTGAAGGAGGCGCATGTAGAAACGAGCCAGGGGAAGAAGAGTAATGGCCGCAGCCATGAGACCTAATACCTTTAGAACCATTCTGGCCTGTACTTTCTTGCTGGCCAGAATGATCCTGACATGAGTCTGAATGTCTGAAACTCTTTGTTCTGTAAGGGTAGCTGACATGCAAACGGTGTTTAAGTTTGCGCCTATGAAGGTAATAGACTGGCAGGGCGATAAGGATGACTTTTCGAAGTTGATTGAGATGCCTAAAAGAGAACAAAGGTCTATTGTGTAATCCCTGGCTTGTATAAGCTGATGCCTGGTGGTGGCTGACAGGAGCCAGTCGTCGAGATACGGAAACACCTGGAATCCTTGACGTCTCAGGTGAGCCGTGACCACTGCCATGCATTTGGTGAACACTCTGGGGGCTGTAGTGAGACCAAAGGGCAGGGCTCTGAACTGGAAGTGACTGGACCCCAGCCGAAAGCGGAGAAATCTCCTGGAGCGTCTGTGAATTTTGATGTGATAGTACGCATCCTGAAGATCTATTGAGCACATCCAGTTGTCCTTCTGTAAGAAGGGCAGAATTGACTGAAGAGTGACCATTCGAATCTTGTCTTCCTGACAGACTTGTTGAGTCTGCTGAGATCCAATATTGGTCTCCAGTCTCCCGTCTTTTGGGGACCAAAAGAACCTTGAGTAGATTCCGGCTCTGAATGGTCTATTGTAACTGGCTGAATGGCTCTTTTTGCAGTAGTTTTGCGATTTCTAACTCTGCAATCTCCCTTAGACCGGGTGGTACATCTGGAAGGGAACTTGAGGGAAGGGACTTTCCTCGAAAGGAATTATGTAACCCTTGGATATGATCGACTGTACCCATCTGTCTTGAGTGAGGGAATGCCAGGCTTCTGGGTACAGTGATAATCTTCCCGACTGCCTCCAAGGAGGGACAGCCGGGCAACACCTCAGGGATGCTGAAAGGGCTTATCAGAGAGAGGCTCCCTGTTTCCCTGGTTCTTCGGACCCCTCTGCCTCTAGAGCGGCGCGTCTGTTGTTGTTACCCCTCTGCCTCTAGGGGTAAACTGACCACGTGAATCCGGCGTGACTCCTTGGGATTTACGGAACCACATCTTCCCACCCTTCTGTCCTTTGGGATAAGGCCTAGAAGGGGTGGAAAACGGACTCCAACAGCAGAAAGAGTCTTGCCGTCCTGCTCACACCTGGTCAAGGTTTCCTTCACCTGAGGGCCAAACAAAGCTGACCCATCAAAGGGAGAATTTGTGAAGGACGCCTTAAAGGGATCCGCATAAAATCACATAGCCGCATCCAGGCTTGGCGTCTAAGAGCCACACCTGTGCCTGCGGCTCTACTGCCCATCCGCAGCATAAGATATTAGCCGCATGGAGGAGTTAGCAATGGAATTGAGGGTTCCTAGCTGCGAAGCAATCTTTTCTTGAGCCCCTGCAGCTGTAGGATCCTGAACTACTTCTCCCAGCTCCTTCAGGATATCTCTCTGGAGTCTGGTGAAGTGACAAAGATAATTCAGCGAACGAATAGCAAAGGTCGCTGAGGAAAACATCCGCTTGCCGTACCTATCCATGGTCCTAGAGTCCTTATTAGGAGGATGGACGGGCACGGAAGGATCTGCAAGTTCCTTTTTGGTGGCCGCAGCCACCACCATGGCATCAGCGGGGACACCCTTGGTAAGGAATTGTTTGTCACTCGGAGCAGTGATAAATTTTGAAGGCCTCCTAGGGACTGGCTCTACAGAGTCAGGAGCTGCCCACGCCTTTCGTGCAATAACCTGCATAAGGGGTCGAAAGGCGGAGACACCCAGGAGGTGGAGGGCCGAGATCCAAACGCCTCTAGGTATACTGACTCATCCTCAGAGGGATTGTTGGTGGGCCAGTTTCCCCTCTGTTTCAGAAGTTCTAGGATGTCTGAGAAGGAGACATCCTCAGAGGGGATCTAGGGATCCCTCTGACTCATCAAAGTCAGTATCCGAAGTGACAGACTCGGGGGAGTCTACATGCTTCCTCTTACAAGTCCTCTTCCTAGGAGGATCTCCTGAAACATCAGGAGAATCCTCGGAAGAGGGGGAAATTCCCAATGGGGAAACCTGAGGCGGAGGATCTCTGGGTCCTGTAGCAAGAGAAGTGGCAGAGATGTCAACAGGTACTATAGAGGGAGGAGCTACGGGAACAGACTGCTGACTGATACCAGTGGCCAGTACACTCTTCATTACCTCGAATGCTCCCCTCCCAGGCAGGTCCGAGAGAACCCGCTCCAAGAGCTAGGAACTCCGGGACCACCAGAAGGGAAGTCTCCGAGGCAGATGTCGGAGCCGAGCTCACCAAGGCCGAGGCTCCAAGGGGAAGAGCGGGCTCGGACAAGGGTCCGATGCCACTCACCCCGCGGAGGAGACCATGGAAGCCCGACCACCGAATCCCTCTAAGGAAGAGGAGATAAGAGTAGAGGCTGAAGGAACAGAAGGGGGTATCCGTCCTCCAGCCGTAGCAGTAACCATGCCCGAAGACTCCAACTCCAAACTCTGGGGTAGAGTTGAAGGAGGAACTGTAACGGGGTGTGGACCAACAGTCGTCTGCTGAGACGGACTGTGTAACATTTGGGCCAGTACCTGTGACTTGAGTAATCTACTGACCACTCTCTCTAGGTCATGATCTGACAACCTGGATGACCTTGAAGATCGGCTCCGTTCCGATAGAAGAGGCGAAGCCGGAGCCGAAAGTATCGGCTCCAAGGAAGGAGACCTCGACCTCTTCCTGGAATGAGCCATCGGAGCCAATACTACAGATCCTGTCGGAGCCGACTTCTCAGAGCCGACAGAACGTCTCGATGTATCGGCTCCAGCCGGAGCCGATACAGCCACCAAAGTAACGGTGTCGGAGCCGATCGGAGCTGACACCGATGCCTGTGCCACATGGGTGTCGGAACCGATCGGCGCCGACATCGAAGTGGACAATACAGATTCGGCACAGATAGCCATCGGTGCCGAAAGCTTTGTCAATCCAGAATCGGCTCTAGCCGGAGCCGATCTCGACTCAGTACGAGTCGGAGCCGAGGCCGCAGGCTTAGATACAGAAGCCTGGGCCTTGGCAGGTTTTGTTGATTTTGGTGGAGCCGACTTAGCTGGAGAGCCCTCCGGCTTAAGAAGGCCCCTAAGAATCAACTTGTTACGTCTCTCCTGCAGGACTCTCTGGCTGAAGGAGTGACAAATAGCACAGGAGTCCTGCAGGTGAAGAGGGCCCAGACAATACAGGCAAGAAGTGTGACCGCCTGTCAGAGACATCTTCTGACAGCACGAGTCACACTTCTTAAAACCTGAAACCCTCTCCTTTGACATGGTGCCGAACACACAATACACACACACCAGTCAAATTAAATTAAATTAAACAAAATACCAAGAGGTATTCTATAAAACACCAACACACACACCCTAACAGGGGGGGGATGGGATAGGGAATTGACTAACAAAAAATTAAAAGAGACAGGGAATTTCTGTCAGAAAGGGATAGAAATTAAATTTAAACTATCAAAAAATTAGTTTTAGACTAAAAAAGGGGCTTGAAAAATCACAAAAGTGAACAACTTACCAGGAGCTGGTAAAAAGAAGACCTCCTAAGCGAAGCGGCAAACGAGATCTGGGTACTTACCGCCTTGCATCATGGGATATGGGGCTGCCTCGAGCTGGTAGAAGAAACTCTCGAGCTTAGCAAGTGCCGAGTCGGAGCCGAGGGATCGGCTCCGAACCCATCAAGCAAGAATGAAGGCGAGATTGACAACTTAACATCAGTTTAAGTAAAATTACCATAACAGCAAATGTTCAAATGATCTGCTACAGGATTACGTGCATATAGATTATATCCTGCTAAGGATATAACAGCCAGCCAGCTTCCATAGCTTCAGATCATCTTCCACAAGTCCAAACAGTTCGTCACCTTGAACTGAGCTGACTAAAAGACAGGTTTGAGTGTTAAGCCCTGCACAGCTTTCATGCTAACAGACAGGAGGAGGTTAGAGCCCAGAGAAGACAATACTAGGAAAATTACAAAATACATATCAACACCCCGGTATTAAAATAAAATACACAAACACACACACACACACACACACACACACACACACACACACAAATAAAAGGGGTGAAGGGAGGGAGTTGCTGCTGCATCATTGATCCTACAAACATCTACTGTTACGTTAAATTTACTTACACAACTGTACTATGTTCATTATTTGATCACTGCTGTAGTAGCCTAAGATTACCACAGTTTAGACAGACTGGGGGAGGAGGAAGGATGAGGGTCCAGGAGCCCCTGCAGAATTGTCCTTGAAAAGCCAGTCCAAGACCTGGAAAAAATATCTAGCTTTTAATGTTTTGTAAATGTACAGAGGACCAAGGTACTGCTTCTAGAATACTTCTAGAGTCCAACTACTTCCAAAAAGCTATAGACGAAGCCAAGGACCTAGTAGAATGTGCCTGGACCATGCCTGGAATAGTTCTGTTGTGTTGAGAATAAAAAAAAGCAACACCCCGAGACAACCACTTGGAAATAGTCTGGTTAGACAAGTCATCCCTTCTTCTTACCTTCACAAGAAATGAATAATGGAACAGAAGTTCTCAAAGATCCTGCTCTATCAAGATAGTACACGAGTTGTCTGTGGACATCCAAGGTATGAAGTATCCTTTCTCCATCATTTGTTGTGTTCAGGAAAAAAACACAGGGAGATAGATAGTTTGGCTTAAAGTTAACTCAGACACCACATTAGGCATAAAAGAAGATTAGTTCTTTTTGTAGAAAATTTGACAAAGTTGACCCACATTAACAGCTTGAAACTCGGATACTCTTTTTGCAGAGGTCAGAGCAATCGGGTTGATAAGTCAAGTGCTGGTGCCAATTGCTTTTGCAGGCTATTTTAAGCCAAGCCAATTTCCCCTCGAAGGTAAGAATCAGCTTGGGTCTGTGGGGTAAACACCTTAACCATTACACCAACCCCAACCCATAAAAACTGTTTCCTATGTTAAGAACCTCAAGTCAGCCTCATGAGCTAGTTCAAATGAGGCAAGGGTTTGTTTTTCTACCATAAAAATTAAGATCCCAAGCAGAAGCCACAGTTTTTCTCGGAAGTCGCTTATGCGATACCCCTTTCAAAAACATTTTGACTTTAGAATGACTTGAAAGAGTGAGATCCATTGGCAGACATGCTGAAATGGCTAACAAATGAACCCTGACAGAGAAGTAAGACAGACCATAGTAAAGTAACTCACACAAATATTGTAAAACCAGAGAAACACTAGCCCTGAATGGGAGCTGGTTATGTTGTTGGCACCAACTAGAAAAACGCTTACATTTGCTTATATAGGACTTTCTAGTAGAAGGCCTTCTTGCCTCCATTACTACATGCCGCATGTCCTCAGTAAATACGTGCCTAAAAGGTATAAAGACACCATCACCCAGGCAGACAGTTGAAGTTATTTGGGATCAGGATGCATCAAACACAGTGATGCAGATCCAGTATGTGTAAAAGCATGTGTTAATTGCCCCTAGCCAATTCCAAAGGAAGAACCACTGCTACCTGGGCCAGAAGGGACTAACCATGATGATTTTGGGGGATTCCTTTTGAATCATCAGAAGTACCTTGGATATCAGTGGAAAGGGTGGAAAAGCATGCAGAACATCCCTGTCCAGGGAACAGAAAAGGCATCTGTTTTCCAGGCCTTCTTGCAGAGTCCTGAAGCAGAATTTTGTCAGCTGATTGTTGAGAGAAAGTAAAAAGGTCTACTTGAACACAGATGGATCACACGTTGGAAGATCCCCCTGATTTTGCTTCCATTTGAGTTGTCTGCCACAAAATTTTTTTCTGACAACATTTAGGAAGCTTGTAGAGTGAGACTATTGTACAGCTATATGCCATGCTAACATGACTAGGAATGTGACCCGATTCCCTTGGGCACAGGTTTACCATGATGCAAGTATCAGAAACGAATGCAGTGGCTTATCCACTTAGAAATAGTCTGCTTTGATATAGCCTTCTCCTCTGATCCTAAAGCAAATGCCACCAGTAGTTGCTCAGACTTTCTTAGAGATTTGGTCCTTTTTAAGTAGAATCTTAGTTGTCTGTGTACGTCCAATGAATGCAGAATCCGCTCCCCCTTGTTCTGCGGATTTCGGTAAAATGTTGGCAGGTCAATAGTTTGGTTAAGAGCCACACTGGATACCACCTTAGGCATAAAGGAAGGATTGGTCCTGAGGGACACCCTGTCTGGGTAAAACATAACAAAAGGCTCCACAGCCATGAGAGCCTGTAGTTCTGAAACCCTTCTTGCTGAAGTGATTGCCAAAAGGAAAGCTGTTTTACAAGATAAAAACTTTATATCCACAGCAGCTGCTGGTTCAAAAGGAGGCAGAGTGAGTTTTTCCAGCACAAAATTGAGGTCCCATGCAGGAGTTGGTGATCTTCTGGGAGGCCTTAAATTTTTGGCCCCTCTAAGATGCTGTTTTAGCAGAGGATGAGAAAAGATGGGAGGCTCCATGTTGTAATGAGCAGAGATGGCAGAGGCATGGATTTATATTGAAGAAAAAGATAGGCCTTTGTCAAGCATCTCAAGTCAAGTATTGTAAAATCTGAGGGATATTTGGTTTTGCTGTGTCCATTCCTTGTGCTTGGTTCCAAGCACAGAATCTCTTCCATTTATCAGCATAAGATTTTCTAGTACTAGGCCTTCTGGCTTCCAAAATGACATCCATCACAGATTTACTGAGAGGTGTTGTTTGAATAATTACATGATCAGCCATGCTGCAAGGTTCAGAGTTTGGAGCTGAGTGTGCAGAATTTGATTGTTCTGCTGAGACAGTAGATGAGGTATTTGTGGCAAGTATCAAGGAAGGAGTTGAGACATATTCCTTAGAACTGGGTACTAGTGCTGGCGATGCCAGTCTGGAGCAATTAGGATCATTTTTGGTTTTTCCTGTCTGACCTTTAGTAAGACCTTGGAGAGAAGAGACAGAGGGGGAAAAGGCAGAGACTGATAGGTTTTTCCAGCTGAAGGATAGGGCATCCACTTTCCATGCTTGTCTGTGATAAGTCCTTGTGCAGAATTTGTCCAGTTGATAATTTTGGGGAGAGGCAAATAGATCTATGTCTGGGCTCCCCCATTTCTGTGTTACCATGCTGAAGATTTGTGGATCCAGTTTCCACTCTTGCGGGTCCATAAGATTTCTGCTTAGGTCGTCTGACAGAGTATTTTGTTTTCCTGGCAGGAACTGAGCTTGAAGATGTACTTGGTAAGTCAAGGCTGTGTTCCACAATGCCATGGCTAGTCTGCAAATGGGGTAGGAATGCGTACCCCCCCTGCTTGTTTATGTACCACATAACCGTGGTGTTGTCTGTCTTTATCAGTAGTTGTCCTATATGAAGTAAGTCCTTGAAGGCTGTCAGGGCATTCTGAACAGCTAGCATCTCTTTCTGGCTGATATGCAGATGCATTTGTTTTGGGCTCCATATGCCCTGAATGCATCTCCCTGCCAGGTGGGCCTCCCAAGCATAGTCTGATGCATCTGTAGTTAGGGTTTGGGTGGCAGGGGGTAGAGTGAATGACAGCCCCTTGTTTTGATGACATCGTCTCTGCCCACCAAAAAAACTCCTGTTGTAGGCAGGGAATGAGAGGAATCATTGTTTCCAGACTGTGACAATGTTGACTCCATAAACATTTTAGGTACTATTGAAGTTTCCTCATATGCAGTCTTACATATGGAATTAGTAGAATGCAGGATGCCATGAACCCCAAAGCCTGCAGAATTTGTCTTGCAAATAACTGGGTTTTTGTTGCCATCTGTTTGAAGTATATAGTCAGTTGTCTTTGTTTGTCTGGCATAAGGTAAGCTATCTGGGCAGCTGTATTCAAGCTTGCACCCATGAATGTAATTTTTTTGAGAGGGTACCAGCTGTGATTTATTTTCGTTTGTGTACCCTAGGCATGTTAGAAGCCTTTTTACAAACGCCAGACGTTGAAGAAGAATGTCCTTGTTCTCTGCTTGAATGAGACAAGTCGTCCAGGTAAGGATAAATTTGTATGCTTCTTAGTCTGCAAAATGCAATTACTGGTGCCAGGCACTTTGTAAAGACCTTGGGCGCAGTAGATAAGCCAAAGGGCAGTGCAGAGAATTGGCAATGCATAAAATCTGCCTTGAAGCAGAGGTATCTTATGCACGATTTCCTTATTGGGATATGCAGGTATGCCTCTTAAGTCAAGAGTGACTAACCAAGCGTTCCTGCCCAGCATAGGCAGTAGCTGTTGTAAAGTCAACATTTTGAATTTTGGAATGTCCAGGAACGTGTTCAAAATCGATAAGTCCTGTATTGGACACCAGGCATGGTCTTTTCTGGGTACCAGGAACAGTTGTGAATAAAAACCTTGTCCTTTTTCCTGTTCTGGTACTGGTTGAATAGCCCTCATATCCATGAGGGACGTAACTTGTTTCTGAGCCTTTGCCCATTGATTTTGTGGCAGATGTGGCCAACCATTTGGAATTGGCAAAGTATGGAAATGAAATCTGTACCCCTGGGATACTATGTTTAATACCCACTTGTCCTGGGTAATAAACTGCCAATTTTGAGCATGAAGTGCTAATTTTCCCCCCAAGGGGGCTGCCAAAGGATAAGTGTTTGGTGATGGTAGAGGGAAGTCATTGAGACTGCTTACTGTAGGGTTGTGCTTTGTTCCCTCCAGATTTGGAGGTGGAGGCACCCCATTGCACTGACCTGTAAGAACCTTGTGATTGGTATCTAGAGCCTTTTGAGCGCCTGGATTTGCCTTGAGAGGAAAGAACCAATTTTTAGTAGGCCACTGCCTACTGAATCTGGGTGGCTGTACTTGTAAGAAATCTTTTACAGTTTGCATAGATTTAGCTTTGTCTTCCATTTTCTTTAAAACCTCTTCTGCCTTATTACCAAACAGAGTATCCTGCTGTAAAGGGGCATCCAACAGTTTAGCTCCAACATGATCAGGCAGATTTTGCTCCTTGAGCCAGGCATGCCTTCGAATCACAGATCCAGTAACTGCGGCCCTGCAAGAGGCCTCCAAGGAATCAAAACCACATTGCAAAGTATGCTTTCCAACCTGTTCTGCTGCATGCAATAATTCCTGTAATTCTTTACTTTCCACACAATCAGAAATCAACATCATTTTCTGTTTCAATAAGCCCATAACATGCTGTTGATATCTAAGCATATGAAACTGGCAGTTTAAGGCCCTAATTGCCAAGGTTGCAGACATATAAACCTTCTTTCCCCATCTATCCCGCACCCTGGAATCTCTATCAGAGGGGGTAGGATTTTTGGCTGTAGAGGCCTTTACACCTTTGGGACCCTGTGAGATAGTTTCTGGATCAGCAGCAGGATTTTTGAATAGAAATTTGTGGGAGTCAGGAACCCTGTAATATCTGTCTGGCTTACTAAGAGCCAGAGGTAGGGAATCAGGAGCCATGCTTGATTCCGAAAACACATCATCAACAATGTCTAATACAGGAGGTATAGCCAAAGGCCTATGCTGAGGAAGAAGGAAATCCCTAAGCCTCTTTTTTTGATTCAGAGAAATCCTGACTCTCCCAATGAAAATGTTCCCTTAAAGTTTGCAAGGTTTCTCCAAAAGAATAGTCCTCAGGAGGAGATGCAGATGGGATGGCTTCTATTGCATCTGAATCCTCATAGGGTGGTATAGAAAATTCCTGATCAGAAGAGGAATCAGAAGAAATGGATACCTGATCTGAAGATTCATAATCTTAGCAGGGGGGGGTGTTGGAAACCCCTGATCAAGGTAATTAAGCCCTCAGCCATTTTGATAATCTGTTTTTTTAGGCATAGGGGCCTGAGCACGTGGCTCATGCATCAGTTTTTTAGACTTAGAAGATGTTTTTGATCTTGTTTTTGAAGCTGGCATCGGTTTTATATAAAAATGCTGAGGCCTGAAAACACCCTCAGAAGCCGGTGCCTGCTCAGCGGCTCCGGACCCATCTAAGGGAGAGATATCCGCGGGTTCAATACTCTGAGAATCTCGTGGCATACCGGACTCTGCATGGGTCTCGGCAGAGGCCTGCGACTCAAAAGTAGCGAGTATTAGGGGCTGCGAAAGCACCTCACTGAGTACCGGCGAATCGGCGACTGGCTTAGGAGAAGCTTCATCGTTGGTTTTGGACCTCAACGGTCTGTCTGTCTTTTTCTTTGCATTTTTTGTGAACTCCGGTAGTCGGATTGCTAAAAGACGACATTTCAGAGTAATTAAATCTGGATCCAAAATATTCTGAAGCAAAAATATACCGACGCTTAATAGTGCATTGGTTAAATCTAGCACAAAACCAACAGCAAGGCATGTTATGATTTGGGCCTAGGCAAGGAATACAGTACAAATAAAAATCCTTATGAGGTATTTGCTTCACACAAGTAATGCAATTATTAACTTTAACTGACATCGGTAAGGAGCAAGAAAAAGTTTCCCCAACGGGGTACTTAGCTTTAGTTGAAGACTTTGGTTCTGAAACTTGAATATGAAAATTTCAGGCGTCGGCCGACCAGCACTTCTTCTGCTTCGGGCACCGCGCAGCAAAAAGACAGAGTAAAATGTAATGACTGCAACAATGAAACACGAAGAACATCTATAGCTGTTAGGTCAGTTCTGGAATGCGTATACACAAAATCTGAAAGCCCAAGAACTTGGAACATTCTACCTGCTTCCTCGCGTGCAGAACGCTGACCATCAGGGAAACCCTAGGCTGTGACAAACACACCCTTCAATTCTGAAAGCACTGAGGGGGATGGTTGGACTTTCTAAGATGGCTGCACACTGATCAGCAGCTTAACTTTAGCCTTCTGAATGGAAAAAAAGCTGAGAAACAACAGCCAGTGATACTGATAGCCTGTGTAAAATTAAGTTATTAGCTAAAAAATACATTGCCCAGATGCCAAAAAAGAAACTATGACAGCCTGAAAGAAAATCAGCTAGAAAAGGTGAAGAGAAAACACTAACTGGGAAGAATCCTGCAGCTGTTCAGCAAAAAGCAGTTCACGTTCCAGCTTTTGTGCACGACACTGTTTCTAGTAATACAGAACAAAAAGTAAATCAAATGTGCTCAGAGTTGACTAAAATAACTACAACAACGAAGGAATTAACTCAAACAACAAAAGACTGGAAGAATCTTTAAACAGATATTCATATGAACTGATAAAACAGCAAAAATCAGAGGTCAAAATGAAGAAACATCTGGCTGAGTATGTGACTGCTAAAGAGGAGATGTTTCAAAAAATGGTATAATTCGAGGACAGCATGTAGGGAAAATCTGAGTTTTTCTGCTATACCACAGAAACTACAAAGAAACAGACTATTAATTTTTATGAAGGCTGAAATAAGCAACTGGACTGGTACTCCACAGCAAGAACTGTTAACTGAAAGGGCACACCATGTGCATGCCCCAAAACTGTCGATGAGAAAGCAGCCAAGACCTGTATTAGTAAAGATGCAAACCTACCAAAAGGGAGAGGTGAACCTGACAAAACTGTGGCAAAAGAACAAAGCATTAAAAGTTGGAGACAGAGTGCTCGTGGAAAATGATTTAGAAACAAACTTGTTTCAACTATCACGGAACATTGAGAGGCAGGTGTGAGATTCAAGCTGTTGTACCCAGCTATCTTCAGAATATATTTTCCTGGAGGAACAAAGTAATCTTTTCATGCAGAACAGGCTAAGGAGGAAATACAAAAGTTCACCTAACAAAAACGTAAACCCTCAAGCAGAAGGGGATTCTAGCTTCTCATTCCTCTGACGATAAAGCACACAGAGACCTTGCCAGTGAACCCTTTTCTGCTGTTCCAAAGAAAAATGCTTGAGAGACAGAGAAAAGCCCAGGAGTTGACCACAAGAATCCAGAGTACCTTGTAAATGAACTGGAATCAGGAGTTGGGAAATGGAGATGAACAGGAGGAAGACCAGCAACATGGAAATTCATGAATAAATTTGAGACTGCAAAGTATCAATCACATTTGTGAAATACAGCTATGTGTAAGAAATAGTAGAACGAGTGGACTTTTGCTGAATTTGTTAAACTTGTGGGAAACTGAAAAGCATTTGCCTCACTTCATGTCACTAATGTTTGGAAGGACACTCGGGAGAGATGAAAAAGGAAAAAGGCAACTATAAGCAAAACAGATTCTGTTCTTAACAGAATTTCTATGAAAATTTTCACAATATAAATTGCATGATTTACAGAAAGTATTTTTAGTTGTTCTATGTGATAAAGTTACTAAAGTAAACAGATGCCTCTTTCTTCTTTATCTTTCTGGTATTAAGAGGTGTAAGCATTACAGTGCAAAAGGAAAAGGAAAGCTATACAAAAGCATATTTAAATTAACGTGCTGTAATCTTGGGTTGCTAACATAGGAGATGGGGTGCAAAAGTACACAGATCATAATATGTGTACAGTTGGTGTTTTCTCCTTTTTTGCACAGGGGAATATTTGAATTAAGACCCTAGGCTTAATCAAATATTAAATGTTAAGTGGAAACAAGTAAAAATGAGATCACTGAATATAATGAAAAGTTTTCCTTTAGCAATAAATGTTTCAGTTTGTCTTTCAGGCTGCAGCAGATAACGACTTTTATTCTCTCACGTTCCCATGGAGAAAAACTGATAATAGGGCAATAAAAGCCATAAAACTGATTTCTTCAAGGCTAACACTTAACATTTTCTAAAATCAATAAAGATAAAAAATAGAACAGACAGCAATTAGTGTAAATAGAAGCCAAGGCAATAAGCATCTTAGCATGGATAACCTCAATTTCAAGTTAATTAAGGCCTGTGTTAGCAGCTGTCTATCTGGGACAAATACTCTTATTAGTAGGGTTAAGCTTTATTATTTGAAGATGTACATACAGTGGATAAAAATGTGTGCACACCCCTGTTAAAATGCCAGGTTTTTGTGATATAAAAAATGAGACCACAATAGATCATTTCAAAACTTTTCCCACCTTTAATGTGACCTACAACCTGTACAATTCAACTGAAAAAAAAATATGTTAGGGGATAGAATATAAAAAATAAGAAATGTGCAATAAGCTGGTTGCATAAGTGTGCACATCTTTAAACTAATACTTTGTTGAAAGCACCTTTTGATTTAATTACAGCATTCAGTAATCTTGGGTAGGAGTCCATCAGCATGGCACATCTTGATTTGGCAATACTAGCCCACTCTTCCTTGCAAAAGCACTCCAAATCTGTCAGATTGCAATGGGATCTCTTGTGCACATCCCTCTTTAGGTCACCCCACAGACTTTCTATTGGATTTAGGTCTGGGGTCTGGCTGGGCCATTCCAAAACTTTAATTTTCTTCTGGTGAAGCCATTATTTTGCTGATTTAGATGTATGCTCGGCTGGAGCACCTTCTGTGTGGAGTCTGCATGTCCTCCCCGCGGTTAAATGATGTTTAAAGACATGCAGGTAGGTGTGTGCATGAATGGGTGTGCCTTCTTTGAAGGTTGGGCGTCGGGCTGGCACCTCAACACCATAAAAATCCACTGCCACTCTTAAGTGGACTGGAGTTCCACTGTGGCGACCCCTAACCGGGAAAAGCCGAAAGACATTAGTTTTAGATGTATGCCTGGGGTCACTGTCATGCTGAAATTCCTCTTCATCTTTAGCTTTCTAGCAAACGCCTGAAGGTTTTGGGCCAAAAGTGACTGATATTTGGAACTGTTCATAATTCCCTCCACCTTGACTAAAGCCCCCATTCCAGCTGAAGAAAAGCAACCCCAAAGCATGATACTGCCACCACCATGCTTCACCCATGGGGATGGTGCTCTTTTGGTGATGCGAAGTGCTGTTTTTGCTCCAAATGTACCTTTTGGAATTGTGGCCAAAAAGTTCCACCCTGGTCTCATCAGACCACAACACATTTTCCCCACATGCTTTTGGGAGATTAATTTTAGCAGAGCCTGGATGTTTTTCTGTGTAAGAAAAGGCTTCAGTCTTGCAACTCTACCCCATAGTCCAGACATATGGAGAATACGGGAGATTGCCGTCACATGTAGTACTCAACCAGTACTTGTCAGAAATTCCTGCAGCTCCTTCAGTGTTACTGTAGGTCTCTTGGCAGCCTCCTTAACCAGTTTTCATCTCAGTGTGTTTCGGTGGCATAGTGGCCAATTGGTTACTTACCCTGTAAAAAGTTTCGGTGTTCAATGAAGTTAGTTTCAATGGATAGGGGTTGATGAATAAGCCATTAATGAAAGAAGATTTTGACTATCTAATATAGACCCAGAAATAGACATTTAAAAAAGCTGTCACACAACAGGTGAGAATGATAACTTCTTACCACAATAGAGAGACATTCAATATTATCATGGAATGTGAGTGGTCTCACGGGTATAGACAAAAAGGAAAGAATATTTAATTATATTACGAAATACACAGTGCAAACAGCAATGCTACAAGAGACACATTTGGAAAAAACTGAGCATGCAAATTTGATAAAAGAAAGGGTTTCAGGATGGATATTCAGTAGAATATCTAAAACAAAGGAAAAGATGAGTACTTATATTAATTGCTAGAGGAGCTCCAATAGTGATAGAGGGGGGAAAAAGATAATGGCATATTTGTAGTAGTAAGGGGCTACTAAGCAAGGGATGAGGATTTTGCTGGCATGTACTTATGCTCCACCTGAAACTGCTATTCTGGAGCTACAAAAGTGAGACTATCAGCTTTCAGCAGGGTCTATTACTTATAGATGAGGACTGGAATTTGATTTGCAACAATGAGGATGCATTTGGGGGGGGGTAGAAAGGAAAATATAACAAACTAGTGATTTCTGAAGAAATTTATGAAAATGGTTGTTATGAAAGACGTGATTTCAGTAGTAGGAACTTCAAGAATATCTACATATTATTTATTCTCCGAGCTACAACAACTGGGCTAGACTAGACAGAAATTATATTTCACAGAAACATGTGCATTTAATTAAGAACTTTGATACATATCCAATAACTATTTCAGATCACACACCAATAACTGCCAAGACAAAAATGCAGGGTAATGAGGTAAAGACGAGACGCTGGCTCTTTAAGGTTCATAGGAGGTTACTGGGCTAGTGGCCCTAGAGCCTTTATAAGCCTAGCCATGTTAATCCCAAGCATCCCCATTGTTCTTTTGGGTAGTTTTCAGAATGAATTTATGAACAGATCGGGCCTGTGAAACACTGGCCTACCCCTGTCCATTAGGGACATGGGTGCCACCAGTGGGGCGAATTTGCAGTCTCCCATCCAATTATCTAGGTTATATCTGAATAGGGTCAGGGAGGAGTTCTATTTTACTTTAAAAGGAGGTCTATTCCAGAGAACCATCAGTCTCTGGGAGACATACCTGTCTCTCCAGCATGTTCTGTTAATGTCACAGGCTAGGTTGAGATCTCTAGAGCGAGTGACTCTTGTGCCATTTGACTTGCAGATGTGCAGGATTTCCATTAGGGCACCTACCTGTTAAAAGGAGAGGAATTTAAGGAATGAGTAGTGGAAATTATTCAGGAGTTATTAGGAAAATGGAAAACATTCCAGAAGTTAAAGCTAGTGAGTGGGATAAAATACAAATTTAAAAGCAGGGTAGAAATTAAAGGAAAAAAGGAGATCTGGTTAAGTAACAATAATTATTTAGAGTGGTTGACAAAGGCTAAATTATTATATAATATATGGAATCTCACATAAGAGGAAGCACAACTGCACTGTGTTAGAGTGAAAAAGTACAGTTTTGTACCTACCATAAATGTAGATGTCCGAGAGGAATGCATCTGCAGTCTTAACAAATGGGTTGTCCTGTCGTCAGGCAGCCCTTCGGTCGGCCGGATTCCAAAGTCTGGGTCTGGCTTCGGCTGGTGTCGCACTCCACCCGACGTCATTGCGACAGTTTTTCGGGTATAAAGGCATCAGCTGATGCCATTTTCCTCAGTGTTTCTTGCCCCAGATGCCAGGTGCCCTCTTGGATGGCTAAATTTGGATAAATGCCAAAGTTTCCAAATGGTAGAGAGCAAACACACAAAATAAACATGTATGTACATATATACAAACAAATACACCATAATAGATCCCCCCAAGCTAGCTGAAGATTGTTAAGTACCCTAGGAGTACCTCAGAGGGGAAGGAGGGTGGGTAATCCTGACTGCAGATGCATTCCTCTCGGACATCTACATTTATGGTAGGTACAAAACTGTACTATGTCCTTCAAGGATGCATCTGCAGTCTTAACAAATGGGTAGAATACCATAGCTAAACTAGGGGAGGAGGAAATGAGAATAGATTATGGTGTAGTTAGGATCCCTTGCAAAACAGCAGTGGCAAAACCAGCACGGGATCTAGAGTATAGAGGTAGGTTGTAATGCTTGGCAAATGTATGCACGGAGGTCCAAGTAGCAGCCTCTATAATGTCCTTGGTAGCCACTCCTCATAAGAAAGCTGTGGTAGTGGCTGTAGCCCTTGTGGAGTGAGGCCTGATATTCTTTGGAGTTTTCTTTCCATGGTAGGAGTAACAAAATCTAATGCAATTTCCTATCCATTTGGAGATTGTCTGTTTAGAAATTGGATTTCTTTCTTTTCCTGTTGCATATGCTACCAGAAGCTGGTCAGTTTTTCTATTGTTTTTTGTCCTGTCCAGGTAGTAGCGTAATTGTCTGTGTACATCCAAGGTATGTAAGAGTTTTTCTCCCCTGTTCTGTGGATTGGGGAAGAATGTAGGAAGGTGGATAGCCTGATTTAAGGAGACTCTGGATACCACCTTAGGCATAAATGTAGGATTTGTTCTCATGGACACACTATCTTGATGGAAGATCAGGAAGGGTTGTACTGCCATTAATGCCTGTAGTTCAGAGACCCTTCTTGCTGAAGTTATTGCCAGCAGGAAAGCAGTCTTCCAGGATAAGTATTGCAATTCTGCTGTAGCTGCTGGTTCGAAAGGAGGTAGAGTCAGTTTTTCCAGCACAAAGTTCAAGTCCCATGCTGGCAAGGGAGGTTTCCTGGGAGGTTTTACATTTTTAATTCCCCTCAGAAACTGTCTGAGCAGAGGATGTGAGAAAACAGGAGGATCCAAGCTGTATTCTGCTGAAATAGCTGATGCATGTATTTTGATGGAGGAATAGGACAGGCCTGCATGGAAGAGCTCCGCCAAGTACTCCAGGATGTTGGCTATGTTCGCCAGTGTCACATCTTGCCCCTTTGCAGTACTCCAGAGGAGATATCTTTTCCATTTTGCTGCATAATTCTTTCTTGCTGAAGGTCTACGAGCCTCCAGGATGATGTCTTTAACCCTTTGGGATAAATTTGGGTTAATTGCTGTTATGTAATGTTCCAGGCAGTCAGCTGCAAAGTTTTTAGGTTTGGATGCAGAATGTTGTAGTTGTTCTGTGTCAGCAGTAATGGGATTAGGGGCAGTGTCCATATTTGTTCCCGGGACATGCTCCTCAGCAGTGGATACCAATGTTGCCTTGGCCAATTTGGGGCTATCAGAATGATCCTCGGACGTTCCTCTTTGATCTTGAGAAGCACCTTGTGCATCAAAGGAAGTGGTGGGAATGCGTATGCTGTCAGGCTTTTCCAACTGAAGGATAGGGAGTCCACCTTTCAAGCCAGTGGGTGGTAAGTCCTTGTGCAGAATTTCTTCAACTGGTGATTGAGTGGGGATGCAAACAAATCTATTTGTGGTAATCCCCATTCGCTTGTGATGGTTTTGAAGATGTCCGGATGCAGCTTCCATTCGTGGGCATCTGTTGTAGTTCTGCTTAATATGTCTGCTAGAATGTTTTCCTTCCCTGGTACATAAATTGCCTGTAACTGAATGTTGTAGCTCAGAGCCACATCCCATAGGTCCAGTGCCAGCCGGCATAGAGGGTATGAGTGTGTGCCTCCCTGTTTGTTGATGTACCACATAACTGTGGTGTTGTCTGTCCTTATCAACTGGCCTTCTTGGAGAAGAGGTCTGAATGCCTGGATTGCCAATTTTACTGCCATCATTTCTTTTAGATTTATGTGTAGATGCAGCTGGTCTTGAGTCCATAGGCCTTGAATGCACTTGTCCATCATGTGTGCCCCCCAACCGAGGTCTGAGGCATCTGTCGTGATGGTTTGTCTTGGTTGACTTTTGCAGAAGGGCAGTCCTGTGTTTGCTTGACAGGCCTGAGCCCACCATAAGAACTCGCTTCAGGCATGGGATTCATTGGAATTTTGGTTTCTAGGCTGTGCTTGTGCTGAGACCACAAATTCTTCAGGTACCACTGTAGCTTTCTCATATGAAGCCTGGCATGAGGGACCAGTATTATGCAGGATGCCATGAAGCCCAGAGCTTGTAGCACTTTCCTTGCAGTTAGATGGCTCTGCTTTGTTAATGTCAAGAAGTAGAGAGGAAGTTGCTCTTTCTTTTCTGCAGTTAGAAATGCCATTTGTTTTGATGTGTCCAGTTCTGCACCCAGAAAGGTTATTCTTTGGGATGGAATCAGTCTTGACATTTTTGTATTGACTGTATATCCCAGGGCTTGCAGCAGGTAGATGACTCTTTGTAAGTCTTCTGTTAGTTTGTTTTTGTTGTCCGCTTGTATCAAGCAGTCGTCCAGGTAGGGATAGATTTGAATTCCCTGAAGTCTGCAGTGAGCGATTACTGATGCCAGGCATTTCGTGAACACTCTGGGCGCAGTAGATAAGCCAAAGGGCAACGCTGAGAATTGATAATGCTCTGATCCTGCAAGAAATCTGAGGTATCTTCTGCAAATTGGTCTTATGGGGACGTGCAGGTATGCCTCCTTGAGATCTAGAGTTACCAGCCAAGACTCCTTGCCCAGCATGGGAAGAAGCTGCTGTAGAGTCAGCATTTTGAATTTTGGAACAATGAGGAATGTGTTTAAAGCAGACAGGTGTAGAATAGGCCTCCATTTGTTTTCTTTTCTTGGTACCAGAAAGAGCCTGGAGTAAAATCCCTTCCCTTGCTCCATAAATGGTACCTTTTCCACAGCTCGCATTCTTAATAATTGAGATATTTGTTTTAGAGCTTCTGTCCTTTGTGAAGGTGGTAGGTTTGGCATTCCTCTCTTTCTTGGTAGTGTATGGAAATGGAACCTGTAACCTTTGTCTATAGTCTGCAAAATCCATTTTTCTCTTGTAATGCAGTGCCAGTTTCTTGAAAATAATGTCAGTTTTCCGCCTAAGGGTGCTTCTAGCTGTTCCCTGGTAGGCGGTGCCACTGCCAAGTCACTGTGATTGAGTTGTTGTAGTGGTAGTGGCTGTATCCGTGCCTCGTTGGTTGTTACCCTGCCACTGGCGACCCCTGTAGGCACCCCTGGATTGGTTTCTGCCTCTAGAGCGCCTATTCCTGCCTCTGAGCCTTAGAGGAGTCTGGAAAGGACCAATTCTTGGAGGGCCAATTCCTACTAAACCTTGGAGGTTGAACTTGTAAGAAATCTTTTACTGTTTGCACAGATTTTGCTTTCTCTTCCATCTTTTTTAGTACCTGCTGTGCGGGGGCACCAAATAAATTGACCTTGTCCATAGGTGCATCCAACAGCTTAGATTTGACATGGTCTGGTAATGCCTGTTCTTTCAACCATGCATGCCTCCTGATAACTGTGCCAGTCATGGCTGATCTAAAGGAAGCCTCCAGTGCATCATAGCCACATTTCAAAGAATGGTTACTAACCTGCTGAATGTTATGTAACATTTCTTGAACATACTTTTATCTAAAGATTCTTCAGAGGACAGCTTTTAGTCAACTGGTCAAGCATAAACTCTTGGTATTGAATCATATGGAATTGGCAGTTCAATGCTCTAGCTGACAAAGTAGCAGAGGTGTAAACTTTTTTACCCCATCTCTCTAAGGACCTGGATTCCCTTTCAGAGGGGAGGGGTTTTAGAAGAAGTAGCTGCTACAGCTTTAGGGCCCTGGGAGATAGTCTCTGGATCTGCAAAAGGGGCCTTATATAGGTGGTGATGAGTGTCCGGGACCCTGTAGTACCTATCGGGCTTAGCAGGAGCCGGAGGTAAAGTATCAGGAGCAGTGCAAGCATCATTAAATGCATCATCAACAACAGAAAGAACTGGAGGTATAGCTAAAGGCCTATGCTGTGGCAAGTGTAGAAAGGTCCTAAGCCTTTTTCTAGAGTCTGAGAAATCTTGGCCCTGCCACTGAAATTGTTCCCTCATAGCATGCAAGGTTTCCCCAAAGGAAAATTCCTCAGGAGGAGAGGCTGAAGGGATGGATTCCTCAGCATCAGAGTCTTCGAAAGGAGAATAAGCAGCCTCAGGGAGATCTGTATGATCTGAGTCATCAGAAGAATCATCCGTGGCTACTGGCTCGGGGGGCTCTGCTCTAGGCCTCTTTTCTGGAGGAGGGAGAGAGGCCCTGTCTGGATGAGGCTGGGCTCCACGAATTAAAGAGATGAGATCCTCAGCCAAAGAAAGCATATGGGAGCTGGTGCTGGGCCTGTGAGAGGGGGGCTTGGCAGGCACAGATTTTGATGCTTTGGCTGCTTTAGCCCTGGCAAAGGCCTTAATAGACATAGCTGGAGGAGGCCTAGCAGCTCCACGAGCAGGAGAAGAAATATCTAGGGGAATGGTGTCTGATAAATCCTGTGAAATCGCAACAGAAGGTTGGATTTCAGAAGCCGTTTCTACCAGGATAGAAGAGGCCTCGGTAGAAGGCAAGTTATTGGTTGAAGAGAGAACCGCTTGCTCGGTTTCGGCCGAAACAGAGACACTCGTGGTTTGCTTAACCGCGGTTTCGGCCGAAACCGCGGACCGCGAGTGTCGGTCCTTTTCTTTGCGTTTTTTTGGTTATTTGCGTAGTCGGAGGATCCGACGGCATAATGTAGGCAAAATCGGAGCCGAAAATCTGTTCAGCAAAGTCCGAACGGCGTCTAAGCGTCTGTCGGTTAAAAGAAGCACAGGCTAGGCAAGCTGCTACGTCGTGGTCTGGGCCTAAACAATGTATGCAGTAGGAGTGGAAATCTTTATGAGGTATTTGTTTCCCACAAGATAAACCGTTATTAACTTTCTCTGACATCGGCTGAGGCAAGAAAGAGTCCCCAACGGGGTACTTAGCTTTATGGAAGTCTTCGAAGTAGTAGTAATCTCTGGATCTGACCGACCGGCACTTGCGAACAGCTTCTGCTTCGGGTGCCACGTGGCAAGAAAGACTGGGGAAAATGGCGTTGGCTGATGCCTTTATACCCGAAAAACTGCCACAATGACGTCGGGTGGAGTGCGACACCAGCCGAAGCCAGACCCAGACTTTGGAATCCGGCCGACCGAAGGGCTGCCTGACGACAGGACAACCCATTTGTTAAGACTGCAGATGCATCCTTGAAGGACATCAGGAGAGTACCGACATAATATGCATGAGTTTAGAAAGATTGCCATTAAGGAACTGTTTTTTGATGACAACTCCAAAGCACAAAAACTTCTGGCACAACAACTTGGGCAACAAAAAGTAGAAAGGGTTTTTGCCAAAAATAGGGAGCCGATGACAAGAAAAATAACCACAGATCCACAGACTCTTTAGAGGTATTAGAGATATTTCAGACATTTTATGAAAATCTGTATAAAGAGAAATACAAAAATAAAAAAAAAAAGTGCAAAAGGAAATATTTACGGAAGATTTAAATACCTCATGCTTAAAGGAAGATGAGATTCAACAATTAAAAGTTAAGACAGGAGGAGCTCAGATAAAAACGGCAACGTATAACCAATCTGCAGGAAAATCTCCCCGAATAGATCATACTCCAGTAGAAGTTTGGTAGCTAGGATGGAAGAAAGTGATACCTATCTGGAAGGTTTTAACATTTTTTTAAAAGGAGGGGAGGTACCAACATCCTGGAAAAAAGTTGTGGTTGGCTGTAATACCTAAAGTTAATAAAGACCCATCAGATCCAGCATCATATAAGCCCATTTCAATTTTAAACCACGATTATAAAGTGCTTATGTCTAGAACATCTAAAAGAATAGCAAATGTGATGCCTAAATTGATAGACCTTGACCAGTGTGGTTTTGTGGAAACATCTAACTACATTAATAGTACAATGATGATCTAGAGGGAAGCAGAATGTTAGAAAATACTGCTGTTGCTGGTGGGTCTTTATGCAGAGAAAGTATATGGCAGAGTAGGCTTGGATTTTATGAGTAGAACAATAGAAGCATTTTCATTTCCGGATAAAATAAGGTTAATCAGAAGGATAAACAACTGTTGGGAGGCAAAAATCCAAGTGGGAGGGTTCCTCTCTAGTAAATTGTGCCTGGGCAGAGGAACCAGGCAGAGGTGTCCTTTCCCTTTATTATCTGCATTATACATAGAACCAGTAACAAAGAAAATAAGGGACTCGGAAATTCAAGGATATAATTGGTATGCTGTTCAAGAAAATTTGGCTTTCTTTGCAGATGATATTAATTCTGCACCTGATGGAAACAGAAAAGGCCATCTTAGGGTTGTGACATTTTCTGAGACAGTTCTGGCTTTTTTCAGGATATACAACAAATGAATATCAAAGGCTACAGCTATAAAAGATGTACCCACATGTGAAATGGCTCAACAATATCATATCTATGGCGATATGATAAAAATGAAGTATTCAGGATTATGAATTAAAAAGATAATACAAAAACTGCGAAACTGGAAGTTCATGCCTATGGATATAGATAGCAAAGTACAAGCAGTAAAAATGTTTTTAGCTCCTTAACTTTTTATGAACCAGAGGAGAAACTGTTGAAGGTAATTAATAGAGTGTTGAAGGATTTTATTTGGAAGGGAAAGAGGGCAAAGAGTCAAGTGGGAAAAGTTGATCCTCTCAATAAAACAAGGTTGTTTAGGACTACCTAATTTTAAGGGATATTTTTAGAGCTACACAGTTAAAGCTCTTATACATAACACAACCATAAAGCTGCAGTTCAAAGTGGAAAGAGATGATAAAGCAGAGGGGGTGGTAATTGAAGCAATGAAAAAAAAGTGTGGTTTTGGAAGCAGATCCTGAAGGAGAACAACAACAGTCATAAAGAAATAGCAGAAAGTATACTAAAAGTACAGTTCTGTAAAATCTTACCATAACAGTAGATGTCCCTCACTTCACTCTTGCAGTAAAATGGGATGCCCTTGCCAAGGGCAGCCCCAATGTCTGGCCAGTATACCAAAGCCTTAGATTTTATAGACATCACATGTATGCTCCCCACTCAAGGCATAAGGCCTAAAGATGACACACAAATGTGCATAGCTCAGAAATGAAAAGCCTCAGGAGGAACAATCATTCCTAGGAACTAGGAGGAGCATGTGCATCTATCCACAAGGAACAAAAAGAAAACAATTCCAAGCCATGAAGACAGAAGGTGGAGGGAGGGAGTGAATACTACAACAGTGAAGAGAAAAACATCTACTGTTATAGTAAGATTATATACAACTGTACTATGTCCTTCCATATCACTGCTCCAGTATTCTTTACAAAAGTCAGAGTAAGAGGAAATGTGTGAGGAGGATGGCACAGAGAAGCCCTCTAGAAACACATGCAGGATAGCTCTGGCAAAGCCAGCTCGTGATCTGGAAACATTCAATTTGTAATGCTTAGTGAAAGTATGGACAGAAGTCTAAGTAGCAGCCTCAAGGATAGAACTGGTATACAAACTTTTGAAAAAGGCACCACAGGAAGCAACAGCTCTAGTAGAACGAACCTTTACAGAGGTAGAAAGACATTTTCCATGAAAGGACCAACAAAAGGAAGAGGAAATGGGTTGCTTAGAAACAGCCAGACCTAGAGATCTGGGATGAAAAGAAACAAAGTTACTCATATTTGAAAATGGCCTCAAGTCTTATCCAAACAATATCTGAGCTGTCTATGCAAATCTGAAGAGTGAAGAACCTTCTCATTAGCAGACTGAGGAAAAGAAAAAAAAAAGGAGGGCAAATTAGAGACAACTCATTAACCACCTTGAGCATAAAAGAAGGATTAGTATGAAGAGACACCCTGTCCCTATGAAAAAAGTACAGTTTTGTACCTACCATAAATGTAGATGTTCAAGTGTTGACACTGCTGCAGTCATTACACTTGGGTTATCCTGTCAGGCGGTCCCGCAGTCGGCCAGGAGTTCCAAAGTCTTGGCCCGGCGTCGGTTACTGTCGCCTCCTCCCTGACGTCAGTGCGACAGGGGTATACAAGATGCAGCCAACGCCATTTTCATCAGTTTTTCTTGCCCCAGATGTCAGGTGCCCCCAAATAGGTAGGCAATTCGAATTGCTAGTAAACAATACAAAAGAAAAGCAAACAACCATTTTTAGGTTACTCCCCATAGGTAAAAAGGGTAGATGTCCTCGGTAAGTACCAGAAAGTAAGAGGGGAAGGAGGGAGGGTAAGATGGACTGCAGCAGTGTCAACACTCGAACATCTACATTTATGGTAGGTACAAAACTGTACTATGTTCATCGTGTTACACTGTTGCAGTCATTACACTTGGGTGGAATCCCAAAGCTGAGGTAGGGAGGCTGGATCAAGAAGGCATTAGGGGTGGCTATAAGGCCCTGCAGTACAGCAGTGGTGAAGCCAGCTCTGGATTTGGAGTATAAAGGCAAATGGTAATGTTTGGTGAAGGTATGCACAGAACTCCATGTTGCCGCTTCCAAAGTATCCTTGGTAGGTACTCCTCTGAGGTAGGCAATTGAAGTGGCTGTTGCACTGGTGGAGTGAGATCTAATGCTGCTAGGTACAGGTTTCCCATGGTGGGTATAGCAGAAACGTATACAGTGTCCTATCCATTTTGAAATAGTCTGCTTTGAAATGGCTTTTCCCTGTGCTCCTGCAGCGTATGCTACCAATAATTGCTCAGATTTTCTGAAAGCTTTGGTTTTGTCCAAGTAGAAGCGTAACTGTCTGTGAATGTCCAAAGAATGTAGCAATTTCTCCCCTTTATTCTGTGGTTTTGGATAAAAAGTTGGCAAGTGAATAGTTTGGTTCAGAGCCACACTTGATACCACCTTTGGCATAAATGTAGGGTTAGTTCTTAAAGACACCCTGTCCTGGTGGAAGATGAGGAAAGGTTCCACTGCCATTAGTGCCTGTAATTCTGAAACTCTTCCTGCTGATGTAATTGCCAGTAGCAGAGCAGTTTTCCAAGAGATGCATTTCATTTCTGCTGTGTTAGCTGGCTCAAAAGGAGGTAGAGTTAATTTTTCCAAAACAAAGTTGAGGTCCCAAGTTGGAGTAGGTGCTCTACGGGGTGGGTCTTATGTTTTTAGCCCCTCTGAGGTATTGTTTGAGCAAAGGATTAGAAAAAAATTGGTGGATCCATGTTGTAATGAGCAGAAATAGCTGAGGCATGGATCTTGATGGATGAAAAAGAGAGGCCCTTGTCCAGCATCTTAGTTAAGTATTGCAGTATCTGAGGAATGTTTGGGACAAGAGGGTCAAGGCTGTGCGCTTGGTTCCAGGCACAGAATCTCTTCCATTTATCCGAGTATGCTTTCCTGGTGCTAGGCCTTCTGGCCTCCAGAATGACATCCATAACAGCCTTGGAGAGAGGCATTGCTTGCTTGACTAGGGAATTTTCCATGCAGCTAGGTTTAAGGTCTTTAGCTGGCTGTGAAGTACCTGATTGTTGTGCTGTGTCAGCAACTCTGGGATTGGAGGCAAAATCCAGGGTGGTTCTTGTGCTAAGTTCTTTAAGATTGGGTACCAGTGCTGGCGTGGCCAGTCTGGTGCAATCAGTATATTTTTTGGCTCTTCCTGCCTGGCTTTTATGTTTGTGAGGAGAGGTAAAGGAGGGAAAGTGTATACTTGTAGTTTTTTCCAGCTGAATGAGAGGGCATCCATTTTTCATGCTTGTGGATGGTAGCTCCTTGTGCAGAATTTCTGTAATTGGCAGTTCTTTGGGGAAGCAAACAGATACATGTCCGGGCTCCACCATTTTTGTGTTATTATTCTGAATATTTGTGGATTCAGTTTCCATTCGTGTGGGTCCATAATGTTTCTGCGTAGGTCATCTGCCAGTGTGTTTTTCTCTCCTGGCAGGAATTGTGCTTGCAGATGAACTTGGTAGTTTAGAGCTGTGTTCCACAAGGTCATGGCTTGTCTGCAGAGGGAGTAGGAGTGTGTGCCCCCTTGCTTGTTTATGTACCACATAACTGTGGTGTTGTCTGTCTTTAGTAGTAATTGTCCTGGATGCAGTAGGTCCTTGAAAGCTATAATAGCATTTTGTATAGCTAGCATCTCTTTTTGATTGATGTGGAGATGTCTTTGCTCTGTGGGCCACTCGGCCTGGATACATTTTCCTGCCATGTGTGCTCCCCAGGCGTAATCCGATGCATCTGTTGTCAGTGTTTGCCTGGCTGTGGGTTGAGTGAAAGGCTGTCCCTTGTTGAGGTGACAAGCTTGAGCCCACCACCGAAACTCCTGTTGTAGGCAAGGAATTAGTGGTATAACTGTTTCCAAACTTTGACAGTGTTGAGACCATACTCTCTTTAGGTACCATTGTAGTTTCCTCATATGCAGTCTGGCATATGGAATTAGTAGTATGCAAGATGCCATGTAGCCCAAGGCCTGCAGAATTTTTCTTGCAGGGAGTTGGGTCTTTGTTGCCATTAATTGAAAATATTGAGTCAGTTGTCCTTGCTTGTTTGGCATGAGATAAGCCATTTGGGCCGTTGTGTTCAAGCTGGCACCCAGGAATATTATCTGTTGTGAGGGCACTAGTTTTGATTTCTTTTCGTTTACTGTGTACCCCAGGCAACTTAATAACTTTTTTATGTACGCCAGATGCTTTAGTAGAAAGTCCTTGCTCTCTGCTTGAATCAGGCAGTCGTCCAGGTATGGATAAATTTGAATTCCTTTTTGCCTGCAAAATGCAATTACTGGTGCCAGGTACTTTGTGAAGACCCTGGGCACAGTAGATAAGCCAAAGGGCAGTGCAGATAATTGATAGTGCATTGAACCAGCTAGAAATCTGAGGTATCTTCTGCAGTTTTGTCTGATAGGGACATGCAGGTATGCCTCTTTGAGGACCAATGTCACGAGCCAAGCTTTCTTGCCCAGCATGGGAAGAAGCTGCTGTAGTGTCAACATCTTGAATTTCGGTACATCCAGGTAAGTGTTTAGTGTAGAAAGGTCCAGAATGGGTCTTCAGGCTTTGTCCTTTCTGGGAACCAGAAAGAGTCTTGAGTAAAATCCTTGTCCTTGTTCCTGTGTTGGTACCTTTTGAATAGCTCTCATGTCCATGAGTGCTGTAATTTGTCTTTGAGCCTCTGCCCATTGGATTTGGTGGCAGATTTGGCATTCCTTTTAGCCTTGGCAGGGTGTGAAAATGTAACCTGTAACCTTGAGATACAATGTTGAGAACCGATTTGTCTTAGATGATGCAATGCCAGTTATGATAGAAAAGTGCCAGTTTTCTTCCTAAGGGGGCTGCCAAAAGAGAACTGTTTGGCAGCTGTAGTGGAAAGTCATTCAGTCTGTTTTTTATAAGATTGAGGCCTGTCTTCTCCTTCTTTCTGGCCTGGTGTGCCCCACTGTCGAGGCCTGTAAGGGCCTTGTGTCTGACCTGTACCTCTTGGACGTCTGTATCTGCCCCTTTGAGGTCTGTCTGTGACTGGAAAGGACCAATTCTTTGTTGGCCAATTTCTGCTAAAATGAGGAGGCTGAACCTGTAAGAAATCTTTCACCGTTTGCATAGATTTTGCCTTATCCTCCATCTTCTTGAATGCCTCCTCTGCCTTAACTCCAAACAGCACATCCCGTTGCAAAGGTGCATCCAATAATTTTACCTTAACATGATCTGGTAACGTATGTTCTTTTAACCAAGCATGCCTTCTAATGACACAGCCTGTAACTGCTGATCTACAGGAGGCCTCTAAGGAGTCAAACCCACATTGCAAAGTATGTTTTCCCACTTGTTCAGCAGCATGCAATAAATCCTGCATTTCTTTTAAGTTAGGAGGATCTTAATCTGGAAGCATCTTTTGTTTCAACTGAGACATCAAAAATTGCTGATATTTTAGCATGTGAAACTGGCAATTCAAGGCTCTCATTGCTAAAGTTGCAGACATATATACCTTTTTCCCCATCTGTCTAAAGCTCTGGAATGTCTGTCAGAGAGAACTGTTTTTTTTTGCTGATGAGGCCTTGATCCCTTTGGGTCCCTGAGAAATAGTTTCAGGGTCAGCAACAGGGCTTTTGTACAGAAATTTGTGAGAGTCGGGGACTCTGTAATATCAATCAGGTTTAACTGGGGCTGGGGGTAAGGAGTCAGGGTTCAAACTGGATTCAGTGTACACATCATCCACAGTGTCTAGAACTGGCGGGATAGCAAGGGGTCTGTGTTGAGGCAATAAAAGGAAGTCTCTGAGCCTTTTCTTGGATTCTGAGTAATCCTGACCTTCCCAATGGAAATGCTCCCTCATGGTATGGAAGGTCTCCCCGAAGGAGTAATCCTCAGGCGGAGAGGCTGACGGAATTGATTCCTCAACATCAGAATCCTCATAAGGTGGTAAAGAATATCCTAGGTCCGAGGAAGAGTCAGAGGAAATGGACACCTGGTCAGAAGATTCATAGAATGCATCCTGTCTGGGCCTTTTATCAGGAGGGGGATGGGACCCCCTGATCAGGGTGATTAGGTCCTTGGCCATTTTTAGCATTTGTTTCTTAGGCATGGAAGCCTGTCCTGGAGAGAGTTGTGTCTGTTTCTTTGCTTTTAAGGGGGGCTTAGACTTAACAGAGGGTTTAATGGTTAACTGGGTAGGTCTGAAAACACCCTTTAACTGTGGATTGCTCAGCTACTTCGATTCCCTCTGTAAATTTAGGATCGGTAATCTGAAGGTCTAGTACGTCCGAAGGCCCAGCCAGCTCCACGTGGGAGTCGGATGCAGTCTGTGGTTCTGTGGAAGCGGTCGTCAGGGGCTGCGTAGGGGCCTCGCTGAAAACCGGAGAACCGGCAATCGGCCTAGAAGAGGCCTCGTCGTCAGTTTTGGGCCTTGGATGCCTGTCCTTGTCCTTGCGCTTTTTATGCATTGCGGTCGTCGGAATTTCCGATGGCATGGTGTAATTGAATTTTCTACCAAAATAATGTTGGGCAAAATCAAACAGACATTTAATAGTGTGCTTGTTAAACCTAGCACAAAACCGACAACCTGTGACGTCGTGGTCAGGGCCTAAGCATGGAATACAACAGGAGTGGAAATCCTTATGAGGTATTTGCTTCCCACAAGAAATACAGTTATTAACTTTTACTGACATCGGTCTGAGGCAAGAAAATGGTTCCCCAACGGGGTACTTAGCTTTTTTAAAAGACTTCGGTTCTGGATTCGGAATGAAAATCTCAGGAGTCGGCCGACCGATGCTTGCGAACTGCTTCTGCTTCGGGCACTGTGTGGCAAGAAAGACTGAAGAAAATGGCATCGGCTGCATCTTATATACCCCTGTCGCACTGACGTCAGGGAGGAGGTGACAGCAACTGACGCTGGACCAAGACTTTGGAACTCTGGCCGACTGCAGGACCGCCTGACGGCAGGATAACCCAAGTGTAATGACTGCAGCAGTGTAACATGATGAACATCTAAGAAAGGAGAAGCAGCAATAACTGCCTGGAGTTCAGACACTCTCTCAACTGAAGTAAGAGTCAAAAGAATAGTCTTCCAAATATAATGTTGCAAAGAATCTGAAGCAGCAGGATCAAAAGGAGCTTGAATCAATTTTTCAAGAACAAAACTGAGGTCCCAGGAAGGTGGAGTAGGCTTCATAGAAGGTCTAAGAAATTGCTTTACCTCAAACCTAGAGGCAAGAAGAGGAGTCAATGGAAGACAAGCAGAAATAGCAGAAAGGTTAGCTTTAACAGAAGAATATGCTAGCTAAGCATAGAATAATTCACACAAATAAGACAGACTCAGAGGGATCTCCACAGAAAATGGATCCTGGTTATGAGAAAGGCACCAGACAGAAAATCTCTTCCATTTGGACAAGTATGATTTCCCAGTAGTGGATTTCTTGGCCTCCAGTAGAACTCTAAGCGTGTCCACAGAAAAATACTACCTAATAGGGATCAAAACCCTATCAACTGAAGTGTCAGTTGAAGAGTGGACAAGTTGAAATGGATCAGGGACTCCCTTGTCTAGTGAGAGAAGGTCCAACCTTTTGAGGTAACTTGTGGTAATTTCCACTGGCTAAATGAGGAGGAATGAGGAGGAAGGAGGATCCAATGCATCTTGACCAAAAGGTAAATCACAAGCCAGATTTGGGGGTAGGGAAGGTGTAGAAAAACATCCTCTTCCAAGGAAGATAGAGCATCCACCTTCTAGAGGATTTGGGACTCTGGTGCAAAAAAAGAGGAAGATGTTTGTTCAAAGGGGAGGCAAAAATATGTACCTGTGGCGTACCCCACCAACAGACAATGTCCAAAAATACATGTCTGTGAAGCGACCTGTGTACTGGACTTGCTTCAAAGAGTCTATTACTATATTTTGCTCTGAAAGAAGGTATACAGGTTGAGGAGTCACTTGATACTGGACACTTAGATCCCAGACACAAAGAACCAGTCTGCAACGAAGGTAGGACCATAACCCCCCTTGCTTGTTGATATATCATACCACTGTGGTACTGTCTGTGAAGACTTTCAGAGCCCCTGGAAGAAAGATGGAATGTAAAGTCTAAAAAGTTAAAAGGAGGGCTCTCATCTTCTTTATGTTGATGTGATCTGACCCCTGATGAGGAGGCCAGAGAACCTGGATCTTAAGGGAACCGATGGAAACTCCCCAGCCCCTGTCCAAGGCAACAAAAAAAGTTCTTGAGAAGGGACTGGAGGCTGAAAGGGAAGTCCTGGGTTGAGAGAAAGCTAATGACTCTACCAGTGAAGCTCAAGTCTGAAGCATTAAAGGAGGGACATTGTTGAGGCCACACTGACTTTAGTTAAACTCTTTTTTCTAGTGGCTCCTTTAGCTGTTTAAAACTTTCATTTAAAGGCTCACTGCTGCTTTTCAGCTGTGAGTAACATTTCTGCGGTTTGTTCTAAGTAGTGGGGATATTTGTAGCATTTCCATATTCAGGCTTGTATTTGGGCCTAGTGTTTGTGGAGGCTGTGTGTCTGAGCACATAATTCAGGGACATCTTGTTTTAGCCAAAGTCATCAAGCATTTCAGTGAGAGAGAATTGTTTGAGGTCATTGGCTGACTGAGGTCTCCTGGACTACAGCTTAGACTAAGCACCTCATTGGTTCTTTTGAGATTTCTTTCTTAAAAGCTGTCTCAGGTTTCAACTTTCTATTACCTAAGAAGCTCAGTTGTGAGTGTTCTGCCATTTTACACCAAGCTAATCGAAGGAAGGACACTCAGCAAACTCGGAGCTATAACATATAACATTAAGTATCCTGTTTTTTGTTTATTTTGTTATTTATAGCACTTTGTGTACTGTGTATTTTTTCTAGCTAGTTTCACTGTGTGTGAGGTATTAACTGGAAATTGTCCACTCTTATTAAGCATCTGTTGGGTTGTTTGTTTATGATAACTTGTTGCAGTTAAACTCTTTTTTCTAGTGGCTCCTTTAGCTGTTTAAAACTTTCATTTAAAGGCTCACTGCTGCTTTTCAGCTGTGAGTAACATTTCTGCAGTTTGTTTCCCACCCTCTCTCCCTCTTGGCATAGTGTTTTTATAGTTGGTGGCTTTGCAGTTGCCCGCCCCTAGTGTAAATTTGATCTGGGACCCTCCTCCCAGTCTAGTGTCATTACCTCATTCTACCCAGTACTGGGAGAGCATTTGAGAAGGCCAATCAGTTTAGTTTCTGCTACTCCTTTCTCTCTCTCCTTTCTCTTTCCAAAAAAAAAAAAAAAATGTATCTGCTTTTACTGTATTTGTGTTTTTTCCTACTTTATTTTGCTTTTGCGTCATCTTAAAAGTACTCGATTGTATTTATTACTGCTTGGTGTAAGTCATTCTAAGCCTTTTAGTTTAAGCACCTGGGCTTCAGACCAGTTTTACATTAAGAAGGTTTGTGGTCTGCACTGTAGTGGCAGAACAGGTAGCTTACATCCTTCTAAGTTGGGAACTGCTGATTGAGGGCTCAGTGTCTGTTATTCTAAAAGTGTATTAATTCTGGTTTAAGCACTTGGGCTTGAGGCCAGTTATTTTACATTAAGAGGGTTCGTGTTCTGCACTCTTGTGGGAGGAGAGGCTGGACTCTGTCCTTCTGAGTTGGGAATTTCTGGTTAAAGGCTTATAGGGCCTGCATATTTGAACTGCTTCTTACTGAAATTGGTACACTTTGTTTGCTGTAGCATAGACTAGATCCAGGCCTGCTGAATCTAGCTTTGTTTGTATAACTTGAGCACTAATCCAGGCATTATTTAAAGTATTCAGTTGCATTTATTACTGCTTGGTAGCAACTTGATTAAAGTGTAGCTATCATTTCTAAGTCTTTTGGATTAAGCACTTGGGCTTCAGACCAGTTGTTTTTACATTAGGAAGGTTTGCGGCCTGCACTATGGTGGCAGGACAGGTAGCTTGCATCCTTCTAAGTTGGGAACTGCTGATTGAGGGCTCAGTCTCTGTTATTCTAAAAGTGTATTAGTTCTGGTTTAAGCACTTGGGTTTCAGGCCAGTTATTTTACATTAAGAAGGTTCGCGGTCTGCACTCTTGTGGGAGGAGAGGCTGGACTCTGCCCCTCTGAGCTGGGAATTTCTGGTTAAAGGCTTATAGTGCCTGCATATTCTGTTTCTTACTGAAATTGGTACACCTTGTTTGCTGTAGCATAGACTAGATCCAGGCCTGCTGAATTTAGCTTTGTTTGTATGCTTGTTGTTTGTTTATTTCCCTGAAACGCTAAGTCCACCTAAAACGCAGCCTTTTAGCACTTCTGTGGATCCCTAGTGATATCTGCATTGCTTACTGTACTTATTTCCTTGTTTCACTTGAAAGAAAGTTACTGTTTGTCGTTTTTGCATTTAAGTTACCTGTAACACATTGCATTTAAGTTACCTGGCACTTGCTCACTAAAGCAATTATATGTCAGCTCTAAAAAATTAAAAGCACTACACCCTCACAAACTCCCCTTGAGTACCTTGTTCCCCATTGGCCCTTTTTTCAATTATAAAGGAATTCCCAATACTATTCTAGCATGTCCAAAGGTCAGTGGTCAATCTCCTCTCCAGTCCAGCTGGTGAATCTGGGAATCTTGAGGCAATGTTACAACTGCCTCATGTACACAGACAACCCTCTCCTCCTCCCAACAAATTCCAACACATGTGAGAGATGCAACCATATAGCCAAACTGGAGGCTAAGCCCTCTCAACTCAGTACTGGCGTAACCGGTCAGGAGGAGAAGGAAACCACACTCACTACAACTCCAGTCTCACATAGACCTACCATGACAACAAACCAAACACAAACACACAAAAACATACTCGGAGGCTCTAAATAAAAATCTGCCTAAGCAGCAGAGACCTCCAAAGCAGACACCCAAGCAACCGCTACCCCAAAACAAAACACGTGCAACACATAGCTCACAAAGCCAGTGTGCCGAACAGTCACAGCCCTTAAGGCTAAACAACACACCTGATGCACATGTAATAGGTGACTCGATCGTCAGGCACACTGACGTCCCGCTCACCAGGCTGAACAAGGAGAAGGTCACGGTGAGCTGCCTGTCGGGCGCTATGATCCGCCACATAACACAAGCACTCAGGTCACTCCAAGGCAAGTACAAATATGACTCAGTCATTGTCCATGCAGATGTGATTGACCTCAGACATACCTCCCTGGACTATATGAAAAGAGACATAGAGGAGCTCTCTGAGCATGTAGCCCAGGCCGGTATGACCCTGACCTTGAGTAGCATCTTACCCTCACCAAGAATGATGCCACAATATGAAGACAAGATGATCAATTTCAACAATTGGCTTAAGTATTGGTTTCATTCAAAGAGTTTCCAATGCCTGTCAGCCTGGGATGACATGCTCGACAAGCCACGATGCTTCACTAGGGACGGCTTGCACCTGTCACTCCTGGGCTTTCGGATATTGGCAAAGGCTCTTGCTACCCCCATAGTGCCTTTTTTAGGCAAGGCTCAAAAGACAAACCCACCTCCATAGGTATCACAAGGGATAAGAAACTAAGAGTAATGCTACTCAACGCCAGAAGTCTAAACCTCAAGATGCACTTTTCGAAACTCTCCTTAGCATGGAGAACATCGATATCTGTGCAGTAACAGAAACCTGGTTCAAGGCTCCCGAGAGCACCCCAGCACTACCAGGTTATACCTCATACCATGCTTTTCGGCCCCAAAACTTGGACCGAACCACAAAAGGAGGGGGAGTATCAACATTCATCAAAGATACCCACACCTCCAGGTTGGTGGCACAGCACAAAGCATCAGAGACTATCCATGTGCAACTAACAGTGGGTAAAACTGCCTTCCAGTTTATAGCCTGCTACAGACCACCCTCCCAAACACAGGAACCCCACTCGGCCTTCCTGAGAATACTGGAAAATATGAAGGTCTCTCCAAGCACCATTATATTGGGCGACTTCAACTACCCAAACATAGACTGGGAGCATTACTCAAGCTCCAACACCCTAGCCCAAAGGTTCCTAGAATTTATAAACTCAAATGCTATGGAATAACTTGTTACCACTCGCACAAGAGGGGAAAACATACTGGACCTGATCATCACCAACATGGGGACACTATGCTCCAGACCAGAAGTGTATCCCTCACTGGTAAGATCAGACCATAAACTAATCTCACTGGATATTCACATCCCGACCCCACCCCCTGCCCAGAAAACCACAGTGAAAAACTTCTCTAAAGCAAATTTCACACACCTTAAAACCGAGGCGGAATCCTTCAAAACCCCCAGGCCTGTGGAAAATACGGCCCAGACCGCAGAATCCTTTATAAACGCATTCTATGAACACCTTCAGGAATGCATGGATCATGCAATCCCAAATAAAACCAAGACCCAATCCTCCAAAGGCAGACATCCTGTCTGGTGGACCCCAGCCATAAACAAACTATACAATAGAAGGAGGAAGCTACTACATGATAGAGCAAAATCCCAAAAAGGGAAGGCATCTCTGATCAGTATTAGCAAAAAACTACGGGCACTCATAAAATCGTCTAAGGCCAGCTTCGAGAGAAAAATTGCACAGAACACTAAGGATAATCACAAGGCTTTCTTTAGTTATGTTAGGAACCTGGGTGGGAATTCCCAAATATGCCCAGAATTAGTCCAAAATGACAAAAAATACACCGAGCCCACAGACATTGCCAACATCCTAGCTGACGGGTTCAGTGCAAACTTCTCCGCCCCCCCTCCCCACCAAAAGGGCAAATATCTATCCCAACAGAGTGCTGCCCCCCTGACATCTCAGATGCTCAGGTAAGAGCTGCCCTCAACAAAGCAAAAAACACAGCATCAATGGGACCAGATGGTGTCCCGGGCTGCGTCCTACATGAACTCCAAGAAGAGCTAAACCCAAACATAAAACTACTGTTCAATCTTAGCCTTACTACAGGATATGTACCCAAAGAGTGGCGTACAGCAACAGTGGTCCCTCTCCACAAAGGTGGTGCCTCAACGGATCCTGGAAACTATCGCCCCATAAGCCTGACTAGCTTGGTCTGCAAAGCTATGGAAAGGATCATCATGGACCTCATAAATAAAGATATTGGGGACCTACAGACACTGGATCCTACCCAGTTTGGCCTTGTTAAGGGCAAATCCTGCCTCTTAAACCTGGTTGATTTTTCTCTGAAACAGTCACCAAGGCCATTGACGAGGGGAAGGTGGTCCACACAGCCTACCTGGACCTCGCAAAAGCCTTCGATACAATACCCCACTCGGGCATTATAGATAAGCTCACCAGCTTAAATATAAACCCCTATGTCACTAGATGGGTTGCAAACTGGCTCAAGGACAGAACCCACATGGTTAGAATTCCTGGAGCCATGTCAGACTCCAAACCAGTTACAAGTGGCGTCCCACAAGGCTCAGTCCTGGGACCTCTCTTGTTCGGTATATATTTCTCGGCGGTACAGGCCAACACGGAAGGACTGTGGCTGACCAAGTTCGCAGATGACTGCAAACTGGGCACCATAATCAACTCTCCAGCCGACACAATGGGTGGCGAAAGCCAAACACACTCTGGCTAGGCTTATAAATGCCCTAGGGCAGATAGCCTAGTATGAACCTATGAATCTAAGAACTACTGTTGGTTTCTCATATGCAGTTTGGCCAGAGCCAGCATAGGAATGGTGGAGGCCATGAATCCTAAAACCCTGAGAAAATCCCTGGTCGTAACTGTGGCCAAAGAAAGAAGTGACTGAAAAAAGGTGATTAGACAGAAAGCCTTTGGTGGAGGTAGGGATACCAGCATGAGAATGGTCTGGATCCTGCAACCAAGAAACACATGATCCTAAGAAGGAACCAGGATTGACTGCTAAAAGTTTATGGTAAACCCCAGGCATATGAGGCAAACCACAAACCGCAAGTGCTGAAGCAAGGCCGCGGAGGTTGAAGCCTAAACAAGCAGGTTGTCCAGAGAAGTTAAGATTTCACAGATTTATCATTTCATAGACTGTTACTAGGCTAACGACCTGGGGGGGCTTTCTAAGCCTAGCCAAGTTTTCCTGAAAGAATAAAGATGTCCTGTTGCTGAATAGGACATTGAGAACCAGGAATTTATAAGTTACCTCTGTCCATAAGGGACATGGGTGCCAGGCCCGGTGTAAATTTCCTACTCCCCATCCACTGGTCTAGGACGCACTTACACTGGGTAATAGATGAACTCAGCTTCACATGGACGGGAAGCCTGTTCCATAGGAGGGGCAGTCTCTGGGACATGTATCGGTTTCTCCAATATGTTCTTTTTAAGTCACAGACAAAATTCAGGCCAATATACCCTGTACTATGGTACTCTCTGACTTATAAATACGTAGGAATTCATAATTGTGGGGTTTGTATATCCCTTGTAAGCCAGGCTTGGATCATCCCTCAGCAATCTATAGGAGTCTGAGGAGAGAGAAGGAGCTTTAAGGCAGGTTTGTTACTCCTTGTATTCTTTTTGTGAGCAACCTATGAGTTCACTCTAGTTGCTGTATATGCCTGGTCAGGTACATACCAAAGGGAGTATTATACTCTGACTGGTCTGATAAGGGCAGAGCACAGTGGAATAATGACTTATTTGGACGTAGATGCCATGCGCTTCCTTATAGGTTGAGCAACATAAAAAAGATTTCCTCACCACTGTGGCCACGTGGTGGTTGAAGGCAAGTTACTGTCTACGTACATACTCATATCCCGGACCACTGGGTCTGCTCTTAGAGGTGTATTATCAACATGATAACTAGCCAGGAAAGTTAACTTCCCAAAAGGTACAATTACGCATTTCTTAGCGATGAGTTTAAGACTATGACTTTGGCACCATTTGTTCATCAGAGACGGACCTTCTTGAAGATTGCTGGTGTCTGCATGAGAGTCTAGGAGAACTCCAATCTTGCAATCATCTGCAAACTCAGTCAGCAGTAAACCTTAAGCGTTTGTTTCTGTTTCAGAGAAATGGATGCCAAAAAGGTGTGGGCCCAGTACGTTGCCCTGGGGGACTCAGCTACTGACTGGCCACTTGTGGAGGTGGCCTCACCTACTTTGACCTCCTGGGTCCTATCAGTCAGCCATCTGGCTATCCATCAGGTCATATGAAGTTACTAGGCTACTGGCCCCGAGGCCCTTATAAGCCTAGCCAAGAGGTGATAAAAGGATTTATCCTTATAGCGAGCTCATCTATAATGCTTGAGTGGGGTACTGTATCAAAAGCATTGAACAGGCCAGGTCAAGGTAAGCTGTGTGCACAGTCTTACTCCAATGCTTTGGTGACCCTCTCAAAAACTTCATCTGAGTTAACAGGCATTACCTTTCCATAAAGCCGAACTGTGATAGGTCCAGTGTTTGCATGTTACCTACATCCTCATTTATCATGTCCATGAGGATTCTTTTCCATGACCTAGCATATGAGGCTGGTAAAACATATGGGCCTGTAGCTATTAGGATCAGTCGCTGGACCTCCTTTGTGCAGGGCAATGACTGTAGCCATCTTCCATTCCTTGGGCACAAAACCTGAATGAAGGCTCCAGTTGAAAAGTGATTCAAGTGGACCAAAGAGGTCACGTTTCATGCTAATTAAACATTCCGGGATGTTATCGAGGCCCATGGATGTAGTGCTTTTGGGCTTAGAAAATGCACCGATACCACAATTCCCCCAATGATTACAAGGGAATAGATTATGCGGCATTTTATCTGGACTATCAGGAGGAGTTAGAGAGAAATTTAAGCCTTAGAAACTGCACTGATGACCTGTTCCCTAGTAATGGCTGGGGGGGGGGGGGGATTGAGGTATGTGGTACTTCCTTTGGACTATCAGGGGGAATGAGGGGGCAGATCTGAGCCGAACCTGCCAGCCAAAAAGTTGACAATGGCCACAGATTCAATGTGGCTGATGCCATTTACAATAAGTTCTGCGCATTGTTGTATATTTGCCCTGAGGTTTGAGACATAGCTATAGAAAAGCTTTGTGGTTGTCCTTCACCTGAGAAGCAATTTGTTTTCTTCAAATTTAGCCTCTGAAGTCTTACTTAACCCTCTTAGCTGCCTGTTTAGACTGGTCATGGGGTTTTTAGTATGTATGCCTTTTGTTCCCCCTATGCTTGGCACGGCACCAAAAAGATAAACCAAGTCCAAAAATGTACTGCCAGCCCAAAGTGGTGTGGAAAAAATATGTTTAATATGATAACAAACAGACCGGTTTCGGCAAGAAATTACATAGCCTTCCTCAGTGTGACAAAACTTCCACAAATAGCCACATAATTTATAGACAACAGTTAACTGGCAAGAGAACATAAGCAGCAAACAAATAAATCCAAACCAGCCCAGAAGTTGAAAATGTTGAAACACAGGTGCCCAGTAGGAAGGTAGCTGGAATAAAGAAGCTGAACAACGACAAAGTAAAATATTCTTTTGAGCGCTTTCGCAATGGTAACCATTGCTTCATCAGACAGTTCATTCAAACAGCAACAGCACTTAAATACTTTAATTCATTACTAAAACAACCAATCCTACCACTCAAAATTAATTCAGCACTCAGTAATCAATTAATGACTATGGTTACGTTTTGCCCTTAGTTAATTGCTGAAGTGCTGTTTAAAAGCCACATTTTAATTGATTGCCGAGTGCTGAATTAACTTTGAGTGGTAGGACTGGTTGTTTTAGTAATGAATTAAAGTACTTAAGTGCTGTTGCTGTTTGAATGAACTGTCTGATGAAGCAATGGTTACCACTACGAAAGCGCTCACCATTTTGTATTAAAAAAGAAGATTTTACTTTTTCGTGGTTCAGCTTTTATATTCCAGCTACCTTCCGACTGGGCACCTGTGTTTCAACATTTTCAACTTCTGGGCTGGTTTGGATTTGTTTGCTGCTTGTGTATCTAATGATGGTGGAAGGTACTGTGAACACTGCAGAGGATGCAACAGTTGGTGTAAATGTGGAAAGGAGACTTCAACATTTGCTGACAAATCAAGATAATCCACTGCTACAAACAGGTACTCTTAATATGAACTCTGAGACTGTTAATACTAACAACATCAATGAAACTGAGATACGCAATTTGAAAATAAATGTGGAGAATGATTTGTATAGGTTTAAGTGGCTCCAGAGCCAACGGTTCCATTTTGAAGCCTGCTTAAACATAAATGTTATACCAAGGGGACTCAAGAGTACTTAATATGCCCACATATGGAAACACCTACCCTACTTTGTTAGCCCAGTGGCAACAAATTAATCTTAACACCAGTAAAGCATATATACAATTGTTGCTGGACTTTTTCAAGCCGGTGGAACAAGAGTTTAATGAAAAGATATGTCTAACAACATGAACTGTCTGCACTTTATGGGGAAGCAGCTACTGAAGATTTCATGCATGAACTAATTGATAAGATACTCAGTTATGAAACCAGACTGCTTGAGCAAAAGAAAAGGAAACTGTGTAGGGATCTAACAGATTTCACCAACCAGCATGTCTTTACTTGGCCGAAACCTGCACAGTCTGCAGAGCACACCAACCGCAATCTGAGATCTATGAGAGAAATCAATGGGCAGTCAGAGGTACCACCTACAGCCTACCAGCAGAGGAGAGGGCGAGTTCAATCATTCGAGCAGCATGAGAGACCGAGGGCGGAGCATCAGGTACAGTCTGAAGAGATGACCAATGCACTCGGGGAGGAAGAGGAAACAATGAATCAACAGCTTGGAAGGGGTGTCCTTTCACCAAATGGGGCACATTCCATCTATTCTACACCGATGGAAGTGCCATCGTCTTTGGCAACAACTGCCTCCACAACTACAGCCGTGATAAGAAGGAAGATAAATATGGGAGGAGGACAACAGGTTTTTCCTGTTCTACCCCTACCGTTCCGAGCAGGGAGAAGAAAATCTGTGGAACAGGACATCTACAGGGGCCAGAAACGGAAAGAAGCACCAGGTCAGTTACAAACTCACACTTTGAAGAAAATGTGGGGGTATGGGCAGGAGAGTTAATATGGAATATTTCCAAATATGAACTGTCTGCAGCTGAGACTTCTTTATTAAACAGAGGTTTAAATGTTATACCTTCGACTAAAATGGACATTAGTGAATTTCTGTTATGCCTACATATGTTTACTAGAAATGTAACACTGAAACAACAATTTGGAAATGGCAATGAGGCAAGGGATGTTCAGTTTAAGAAACACAGTCTGTATGTTTCAATACTGCCGCATAATACAGAAACTTTCTTAAAAGCTTGTGAAAATGCCATTTATAACACAGGAAACAATAGTTTTTTAGAAGGAGGAAAGTATAATTTGACAAAGAATGAGCACAAAGCATTGTGTGACCTGCAGACTAATGATAGCATAGTTATAAGACCCGCTGACAAAGGGGGACCAGTGGCGATATTGAATGCTGACTTTTATAATACAGTTATGTAAGAAATGTTATTGGATCCAAATGTATACGTTGAAGTACCAACAATTGCATTTGTAATAAGTGAACAGATTGTCAGTACCTTATATGAATGCATGTGTATGGAACTATTAAGTAAAGATCTTTTTAATTATTTTACTGTTGAAAAGCCACTCATACCTCAAATCCATGGTCTTCCCAAGATACACAAAGACCCATATAACCCGAAATTTAGACCTATAGTAGAAGGGGCAAGATGGCTAACAGAACCCATCTCTATATACCTGGATAAGGAATTGAAGACAGCACTCAATGAATATGCATATGTCTTGAAAGACACAGAACAGTTTTTAGTGGACGTTTATGGGGCAGTGAAGCAAAATGGGAACAGCAGATACGGGACGCTGGCCACACTAGATGTAGTGTCTTTATTCACAAGTATACCCAATGACCAGGGAATAAGCATGGTGAAATCAGTGTTGACAAGGCAGGGAAAGTTCTCTAATATTAAGATAGACTTTCTCTGTATGTTACTAGAATTAGTACTCGAGCACAACATATTTATGTTCAATGTCATATGCTATAAGCAGTTGTCAGGGGTTGCCATGGGCACAAGTTGTGCCAACACATATGCAAACCTAGTTATGGTTAACTAGGAATATGAACATCTGTTAGGTAATCCCCAAATAGCCTTTTATAGGCGTTTTGTAGATGATCTTTTTATTTTTTGGAAAGGTGATGGTGAACAACTTAAATCCCTGTATGCACACCTAAATACTACTAGTGACTTTTTAAAGTTTACGATGAACTGTTCTGAAATGAGTTTGGACTTCCTGGACGTTACCATATACAGAGAAAATGACCAATGGTCTACGAAATTACATAGGAAACAATGCTACAGACCATCTTTTCTATACAGAAACAGTATGCATAACCCTAAGATTTTTCCTAACATAATCAGAGGTTAGGCAATGAGAACATATTGCCTATGTTGTCAAGGGGAAGTGTATAGAAATGAGTTAACTAAGCTAAGAACAGGTTTCATTAATAGGGGGTATAGTGAACATGAAATTGATAAGGTGTACTATAATGTACACAAAGAAAGGAAAGGTAAAGCTAAGCCCTACTACTCTGATAGAGCAGGTAGTGACAAGGTAGGTATCAGGAATAGTGTATTATCACACATTCCGATGGTTTTACCATATACAAGAGATCTGAAACTGTTTGAAACCATCATACGACAAAATTGGCATATGTTGTTAGTAGATGAGGATACCACCAACATAGTGGGTGGACATCCAAGGATACCTACTCTGATGGATAGCACAGTGAATGGTACTCATAGATGTGGAAAATGTGCACAGTGCATTTATATAGATGAATCAAGGTTTTTCAAGCACCCTGAAACAGGGCGTCTATGGGAGCTAAGGAAATCTGCTGATTGCAATACTAAGAAAGTAGTGTATGTAGCTCACTGCACAACATGTTTCCATTTCTATGTTGGCAAAACTACCAGTCACCTTAGGGAACGGATAAGGGATCACCTTTACTGCACGAGAAAAGGGCAACTGTATAGTGCCTTGGCTAAGCATACACTGGATAAGGGGGATGACCATATATTTTTATTTCAGGTTTTACACATTCAGAATGTCAGCAATAGGATGGGGGACATAGTCAATATTACTGAAAATATGGAAGTAAAATGGATTTTGCGTTTAGGAGCACACAGAGGTTTGGGTTTGAATGATAGTGTTCCATTGAAGCCAGTGCTAAAATCTAGAAGGTTAAAATAAAATTAATAATAATAATAATAGTATCTTAACAAGAGAAGACTACATAAACACATGCAGGGCTTTGGCTCAATATGACATTATTTCTTGAGCTGTTTCTAGCATAGATATCACTAAAGACAAGTATTTGTTGAGATGTATGTTTAAAGCATATGTATCTATTAGGTGGACAGCATGTGCATTTATTAGGCAGAATATATGCATTAAGTTGCTGAATGTGTACTGCTTATATTTTTTATATAAATGTACATATATTTTTACGCTTATACCCACACACACAAGCAGTTACTAAATGGGCAACATGAGTATATGTATTTATTCACTGACTTTTTATGTATTTTATTTATATTCATCCACATGTTCTTGTTTTTACATTTTGTGCATGTGGCTTTTAAACAGCGTTTTCCTGACTTCAGCAATTAACTAAGGGCAAAACATAACCATAGTAATTAATTGATTGCTGAATTAACTTTGAGTGGTAGGATAAGTATTTAAGTTCTGTTGCTGTTTGAATGAACTGTCTGATGAAGCAATGGTTACCATTGTGAAGGTGCTCACCATTTTGTATTAAAAAAGAAGACTTTACTTTGTCATGGTTCAGTTTCTTTATTCCAGCTACCTTCCTACTGGGCACCTGTGTTTCAACATTGGCAAGAGAACATGATTGGTCACAATTGCTCATTCAGCCCTGGGGGGGGGGGGAACCCCCCCCCCAAGTTTAATAATCCATTTCCTTTTTTTGGAGTTTAATATATTGCATCAGCCAACCTTGTTCCCTTTCTTACCCATAATTATATCCATTATAGTAAATCTAAAATTGGCTGTAGGGTGATTCAAAACATACTTATACAAAGCACTACTTGCTTTCTTATTTTTAATATCATTGATGTGTTCACTAATACGAAGTTTGACAGGTCTAGAAGTTTGTCCTACATAAAACGCAGAACATGAGCAGGTGGCCAAGTAAATCAACCATTCACTAGAGCAATTAGCAAAAAACTTTATATCATAAACCTGTCCAGTGTTCCTGCTAGTGAATTCTTTGGTCTTGTTCACCCAGATGCAATGAGTGCAGTGCCCACATGGAAAGCTCCCAACCAAATGATCCCCCATTAGTGTTGTTTGACGTTGTGACTGAACATCCAAGAACCCAGTCTTATAATGAGTAAAAAAAAAAAAAAAAAAAGAGCCCAATGTTCTACCTTTCCTATACCCAAAAGGGCATCTGTCCAGTAACATTTTGGTGAGCCTGACATCCCCCATCAATATGTTCCATTGAATCACTTGTAAAAGATTATGTGTATTGCGCCCATAAGCAGTGATGAATCTAATATGTAAATCCTGAGAGGGGGACCTATCCTTATATCTCTCATCAGATCCTGTCTGTCTAGTGAGGAAACCTCCCTACAAGCCATGGTAATCGTGCCAGATTTGTTCCCCCGTGCCCTGAACCTACCCACCAGGTCACGCCTTTGTTGTTCATAAGTATTGGAATCAAAAGCAAATATGCTTGATTCTCATAAATTGGGATTTAGGTATGTTGCATATGCTATGGGGAGGGTGATGACTAGAGGAATGCAACAAAGCGTTGTATTCCGGAAATTTCCGGTATACCTGTGTGTCCAGGATTCCTGCTTACCAGAAAATCCAAAAAAGTGATCTGGTTCAGATCAAAGTTGCATGTAAAGTGGATACCCCATTTGCTGCTATTGATGTAATCCAAAAACTCATTTAAAAAAGTAACATCAGCTCTCCATACTAGCCAGCAGTCATCCAAATAACAACTCCAAATGTCGATTTCGGACAAATACCGATTGTGAAGGGGATCGTAAATCAATTGCTCCTCCATATATGCCATGAAAAGATCAGCATATATGGGGGCAAATGAAGCCTCCATAGCAGTACCCTGCCTTTGCCAATAGCAACAATCCTGGTAATAGAATACATTCTTGGTTAGTACATGCTCAGCTAATCCCAAAAGAAACATGTTAAAGCCTGGTGGATAGAGTTCTGATATTGTCAACCAGTGTTCTAGTGCTGATAAGCTTGCCCAATGTGGTATATTAGTATATGACTTTTATATGACTTTGTTCAGTCTGGGCACTGTTTTGGTTTAACAGGTTCGTTGTTTAACAAAATAGGATTTTGATATATTGATTATCTTGTTCTTGGACACCAGTATTGTGGATTCTTCTTGTCAATCCTTTACGGAGCATATGTTATTAAGTATTTAGGCTGTTTTTTATGTAGTTCTATTACATTATCTTTTCAGCCTAGCTCATATTTATTTTTACTTACTTGGGTCGGTGTCTTGTATATTACATTATACTAGTATACTACAAGGCTGTGATTTACTTCCATCATTATTGGACAGTGTATCCAGAGCAGCAATTTTAGTTACCCCTCTCTTTGCGGGTTAGTAGTAATATTTATTTTATGTGACAGGGCCTACTGGTGTAGTCATGAAGTATGGGCTTACTTGAGCATGCTCTTTGATTTACATACTAAGGGCAAGGTACATTTGGATTCTGTTGCCAGGTATTACGGCCATAACTAGATCTGATAGGGTTGACATCAGGCTATTTTGTTTGGCTTTCTTTGTTATACTACAGTTTAACTGGTTCCCTTCCTTATCATAATCGTGGTTATCTGTGGATAATCAGAACGATTGTATAGCTTCAGGCGGACTTATATATTTTTCATCCTTTTTCTAATATCTATATTTATTTTTTTGATTATATAACTATAATGTGTTGGGGTATTGTTTTCTGTGTCTGCTTGTGACAGCAACTGTTAAGTGCTTTTTATTCAGGTTATTCTGGTTTGCTCACCAAATCACCTGGACACAATAATGGTTAAACATGATCTTTAAATATTTGGAGTGAATTCTCACGAGTTGTATTTTGGCCTATTTACAGGCCACTGCTGGTGTATGTTCTTGAAATAGTGGGCCTGAGGTACGTAGCACTACTGAACTTTTGTAGTTATTGAATCACTTTGTTGGTGGCTATTATTGTTCTCTCTATTGCATTCTAATTCAAGGATTTAGTTTCTTTTTGGGGGCACATAGCACCATCAATTTCTGTTTTACTTTGGGTGTTGAGCCCATGTCTAACAAGAGTAGGGGCTATTATTGTTCCTCGGGTCAGTGAGCCAAGTAATTTGATAAATTGGTATTTAGAACGATTGTTGTGTCCTTGTGGTTTGACTTGAACCTATTTAATAACAACTCTCATGGTACATCATTAACTTTGATGTGGTTTTTTTTATATAATCAATACACTTGCTGTCATATTTGTCAGTCCAGAAATATTGCCCCAATTCCCAGTTTTTTACTATTTTGGATGAATATGGATTTGGGTCAACTCCTCAAAGGTTTGTCATCTGACAGGGATGACATTGGTATTTTCAGTTTAGGGACTAAGGTTTCTGGGGATTCCTTGGACAGGGGTAAATCTACACCATCTTGTTATGATGTGTTTGTTAAATTGTCCAAAAGTATGAAGACCATGTGCACCAACGTGTGGCATCTTCGCCTATTTAAAGCATATATGGCGAGTAATATATGTCCTAGAGGTCTTCGGGTCCGCATACAACCCTTAGTTCCCGATACAGATCAAGAATTGGAACAACAATGGATAGCGGTGCAACAACAAGCATCTATGGGTTTTGTGGAGGACTTACTGGCCTATTATAATAGATGCATTGATTCCAATTTGAATGAGGTCATTAGATTGTATGAAGATAACAAATTGTTTGAGGGGCAGGCCTGCTATCAAACCTGCCTACAACACAGTTAAGTCAGGAACTAGTGACTTTGGAAGGTCAACTTAGGGACAGGAAAATACACAAGTTTAACTGAGACCAAGCGGACTATGATAGGGGGAGACCATTTGGATCCCACAAAAGTGTCAAATTTGCTAATATGGGAGCTAAACCCAATAAGAGAAAACGGCCAAGGTCGATCCTAAAGAAGAATGTGCCATCTTTTGGCAGTACTTAAAGGGATGATTCATCCTCCATTACAGATTCAGAAACACCACTAGTTCTATCATCTCCCAAACCAAAACACAGCAACTCCTTTAGGGCTAGGAGACGCAGGGCAGGGTGGAAACACCACAAGAATATCCGATGTGACATTATTACAAATCATCACCAACAAGTAACTGAATTCAATAATGTTCTTAACATCTCTTTACATGTTTTAACTTCAACTCAAACACAGTTGCTGAATCAAGTATTAAACTTCGTCCCTACATTCTTTGTCCCTGAGGGTGTTTTTGCTGATTATATGAATTCTTTTTGTCGTACTCTGAATTTGAAATTGTTTTTTGACCAACATGTTCATGAGCATGATAACCAAACATTTTATTTCCATAGGTCTGGCTTCATGCCCCCGATGAATCCTATTGTTAACCTTTTTTTCCGCAGTTCTCCAAGATCTACACCTCCATTATTCTAACACGGTTAGCATGTATTCACTGTTGCAGTCATTACATTTGGGTTATCTGCTTGCAGGTAGCCCTCAGTCAGCCTGATTATCAAAGTCTTTGGTTGCTGTCTCATCTTCCATGACGTCAGGTAGTCAGGGGTAAAAAGCATGCAGCCGATGCCATTACATCAGTTTTTCTTGCCCCAGATGTCAGGTGCCCCCATAATGGGAAGCAATTATATACAAGGTTACACCTCCAACAAAAAGCAAATACACCAGAAAGCTTAAATATAGTAAATAAGAAGAGAGGTATAGTCAATAGAAGTCAGGGGGCTGGAGGGAGGGTAACCAGGACTGCAACAGTGAATACATTCGAATATCTACATTTATGGGAAATGTACACAACTGTACTATGTTCTTCGTGTTTCACTGTTGCAAGTGTACACAACTGTACTATGTTCTTCATGTTTCACTGTTGCAGTCATTACATTTGGGTAGAGTCCCAAAGCTAAGGAAAGGAGGAGGCAATTAGAGAGCATTAGGACCAGCTATTAGGCCCTGCAAGACTGCAGTGGCAAAACCAGCTCTGGATTTAGAAAAAATTGGCAAGTGGTAATGCATGGTGAAGGTATGTACAGAACTCCAGGTAGCAGCTTCTATGATGTCCCTGGTAGGAACACCTCTGAGAAAGGCTGTAGAAGTAGATGCAGCACTGGTGGAATGGAGTCTTATCCCCTGTGGGGTAGGTTTTCCATGGTGCATATAGCACAAATGAATGCAATGGCCTATCCACTTAGAAATGGTTTGCTTTGAAATGGCCTTCCCTTCTGCCCCTGCAGCAAAGGAAACTAGCAGCTGTTCAGATTTTCTGAGGCTTAGTCCTGTCCAAATAAAATCTAATTTGTCTGTGCACATCCAAGGAGTGCAGTATTCGTTCTCCTTTGTTCTGTGCATTAGAAAAGAAGGTTGGCAACTGAATGGACTGATTAAAAGCCACACTGGATACCACCTTGGGCATAAAGGAAGGATTGGTCCTGAGGGACACCCTGTCCGCATGAAAGATGATGAAAGGCTCCACTGCCATGAGGGCCTGTAATTCAGACACCCTTCTTGCTGAAGTGATGTCTAGAGGGAAGGCTGTTTTCCAAGAAAGGAATTTCAACTCTGCAGTTGCAGCTGGCTCAAAAGGGGGTAGAGTGAGATTTTCCAATACAAACTTAAGGTCCCAGGCTGGAGTAGGGGCTCTCCTGGGTGGTCTCAAGTTGTTGGTCCCTATGAAGAATTGTTTCAGCAGGGGGTGAGAGAAGAGGGGTGGCTCAGTATTATAATGAGCTGAAATGGCTGAGGCATGAATTTTAATAGAAGAGAAGGAAAGGTCCTTGTGAAGCATCTCTGTTAAGTATTGAAGGATATGCGGTAAACTGGGCACTGTTGTGCCCATTCCCTGGGTCTGGCTCCAGGAACAGAATCTTTTCCACTTTTCAGCATAGGATTTTTAGTACTAGGCCTCCTTGCCTCCAGGATGACATCCAGCACTTGCTTGCTGAGGGATGGTATGGGAGAACTCGGGTAATTAGCCAGGCTGCCAGGTTCAGGGTTTGAAGCTGGGGGTGCAGAATCTGGCCCTCCTGCTGGGACAGTAGGAAAGGGGTCTGAGGCAGATGCCATGGTTCCAGCAGTGACATACTGCGCAAGAGGGGGTACCAGTGCTGGTGTGGCCAGTCTGGTGCAATGAGTATTGTCCTTGGTTTGCCCTGTTTGAACTTTAGTAGAACTTTCTAGAGGAGAGGCAGAGGGGGAAAGGCATAAACTGAGGGGCTTTCCCAGGTGAAGGACGGGGCATCCACTTTCCAAGCTTGTCTGTGGGGAGTCCTTGTGCAGTATTTTTCCAATTGGTAGTTCTGAGGGGAGGCAAACAGGTCTCTCTCTGGGATCCCCCATTTGTTTCTCAAAATGTTGAATATCTTTGGTTCCAGTTTCCACTCGTGAGGGTCCATGACATTTCTGCTTAGGTCGTCTGCCAGTGTATTTAGCTTGCCTGGCAGAAATTGAGCTTGTAGGTGCACTTGGTAGCTAAAGGCTGTGTTCCACAGAGCCATGGCTAGTCTCCAGAGAGGGTACGAGTGGGTTCCCCCCTGGTTATGTACCACATAGCAGTGGTGTTGTCAGTCTTTACCAATACTTGTCCTGGAAGAATGTGTTCCTTGAAGGCGGTCAGAGAATACTGTACAGCTAACATTTCATTTTTATTGATATGCAGGTGCATTTGATTCGGGTTGCATTTGCCCTGGATGCACTGCCCTGCCAAGTGAGCCCCCCCATACATAGTCTGATACGTCTGTTGTTAGGGTTTGGGCAGCAGGGTGTAGAGTGAATGGCAGTCCCTTGTTGTGGTGGCAGGCCTCTGCCCACCAAAGGAACTCTGTCTTTATACAAGGAATGATAGGAATCACTGGTTCCATGTCCTGAGAATGTTGGCACCATAGACTTTTTAGATACCACTGTAGTTTCCTCATATGCAGTCTTGCATATGGAATTATTAGAATGCAAGAGGCCATGAAATCTCAGGGCTTGCAGTATTTTCCTTGCAGATAGATGGGTCTATGTGGCCAGTAGTTTGAAGTAGGCTGTCAAATAAACTTGTTTCTCTGGCATGAGGTAGGCCATCTGGTAAGTTGTATTCAAGCTTGCTCCCAGGAATACAATTTGTTGGCAGAGTACTAGGTGTGATTTCTTTTCGTTTATGGTATACCCCAGTGAGGTTAGCAGTTTCTTTACAAATGCCAGATGATTTAATAGTATGTCCTGGCTTTCTGCCTGAATTAAACAATCTTCCAGGTATGGGTATATTTGAATATTTCTTTGCCTGCAGAATGCAACGACTGGAGCTAGGCACTTTGTGAATACCCTGGGTGCAGTAGATAAGCCAAAGGGCAGTGCAGAGAACTGATAGTGCATGTGGCCTGCTCTGAAACGTAGGTATTTTCAGCAAGATTCCCTTATTGGAATGTGCAGGTAAGCTTCCTTTAAATCCAGTGTTGCCAACCAAGCATTTTTTGCCTAGCATGGAACGCAGTTGATGAAGAGTTAGCATTTTGAATTTTAGGATTACCAAAAAGGTGTTTAGGATAGACAGGTCCAGGATAAGATGCCAGTTGTCATCTTTTCTGGGTACCAGGAAAAGTGTAGAGTAGAAACTTGTCCCCATTCCTCTTCTTGGACAGGCTGAATAGCTCTGATACTTAGAAGAGAGAACCTGCTGTTGAGCCTCTGCCCATTGACTTGGGGGTAGGTCTGGCCAACCGTTTGGGGTTGGTAAGGCGTGGAAGTGGAATCTGTATCATTGGGAAACTATATTTAAAATCCATTTGCCTTGGGTAATGAGTTCCCAGTTTTTTGCATGCAGGGCGATCTTTCCCCCTAGAGGAGCAGTCAGATGAGCAGGGCTTGGAAAGTCTAAGGTTAAGTCATTGTGACAGTTTACCATAGGGGGGTGTCTTACTACTTCCAGCTTTGAAGTGGGATCCCCCCCTACTGCTTAGGCCTGTGAGTACCTCGAGACTGAAGCTTGGGAGGTCTGCTGATCCTGGGTTTAGACTGGGAAGGCCTGGAAGAGACGGGAAAGGACCAATTCTTAGAATGCCAATGCCTACTAAATCTGGGAGGCTGTACTTGCAGGAAATCTTTAACAGTTTTCATAGATTTAGCTTTTTCCTCCATCTTTTTAAGTACTACTTCTGCTTTGTTGCCAAACAGGCAGTCTTGGTTTAAGGGAACATCTAGTAATTTAGCTTTAACATGATCTGGCAAAGTTTGCTCCTTAAGCCAAGCATGCCTTCTAAGTACAGACCCAGTGACAACAGCCCTGCAAGATGCCTCTTAAGGAGTCAAAAAACACACTGCAAAGTATGTTTACCAACTTGTTCGGCAGAATGCATTAAATCCTCTAATTCTTTATTTTCAGCAGAGTCAGGAATCAACATCATTTTCTGTTTAAGTAATCCAATAATATGCTGTTGATCCTTTAACATATGAAACTAGCAATTTAAGGTATACCTTCTTACCCCATCTGTTCAAGGCCCTGGAATCTCGATCAGAGGGAGTAGGGTTTTTGGCTGTAGTAGCCTTAATGCCTTTGGGTCCCTGTGAAATGGTCTCAGGATCCGCAGTAGGATTCTTAAAGAGGAACTTGTGAGAGTCAGGTACTCTAACACCTGTCAGGTTTCCTGGGAGTCGGAGGTAAAGTGTTTGGGGCCAGGTTAGATTCCAAGAGACAACATCTACAATGTCCAGTACAGGAGGGATAGCTGAAGGCCTGTGTTGAGGTAGGAGTAAGAATTCCCTAAGCCTATTTTTGGAGTCAGAGTAATCCTGGCTTTCCCAGCGGAAATACTCCCCAAGAGTATAAAAAGTTTCACCAAAGGAGAAATCTACTGGAATGGAATCCTCTGCATCAGAATCCTCATAGGTAAATAAGGGCAAATCCTGGTCATCAGAAGAAACAGAAATTTCAGAAACCAGATCAGAAGAATCAGAAGGAAGATCCGTTCTAGGTCTCAGAGGGAGAAAGCTGGCTTCCCCTGACTAAGGTAATAAGGTCTTCAGCCATTATCATCATTTGTTTTTTAAGCATATGGGCCTGACCATGCAGTCTGGGTATTGTTTTTCTACGCATGGATCAAGTTTTTGGCCTTGAAGAAGAAGATGGCGTTGGTTTGATATGCAAGTCAGTAAGCCCGAATACATCCTCAGAAGCCGGTACCTGCACAGCGGCTCTGGACCCATCCAAGGTAGAGACATCCACAGATTCCATAGTCGAAGAAGCATCTCACAGCATACCGGACTCCAAATGGGTCTCAGTAGAGGCCTGCAAATCAGTAGCGGGTATCAGGGGCTGCGAAAGCGCCTCACAAAGTACCGGCGAACTGGCGACTAGCTTAATGGAAGCATCGTCAGCAGCTTTGGACCTATGCGGTCCGTCTCTGTTTTTATCTTTGTGTTTTTTTTGGAATGTCGGTGGTCAGATGGCTTACCGAAGCCATTTCTGGATAATTGAACAGAGTACCGAAATAGTTAGATGCGAAAATGAACAGACGACGAATAGTTCGAGGATTTAATAAGGCACAAAACTGACAGCAAGGGACATCGTGGTCTGGGCCTAAGCAAGGAATGCAGTACGAATGAAAACCTTTATGAGGTATTTGCTTTCCACAAGTAATACAATTGTTAACTTTTACTGACATCGGTTTAGAGCAATCCCAAACAGGGTACTGCTTTTTTGAAGACTTCAGTAGGAGTCGGCCGTCCGGCACTTGTGAACTGCTTCTGCTTCGGGCATTGCACGGCAAGAAAGACTGATGTAATGGCATCGGCTGCATGCTTTATACCCTTGACTACCTGACGTCATGGAAGCTGAGACAGCAACCGATGCAGGACCCAAGACTTTGATAATCAGGCCGACTGAGGGCTACCTGCAAGCAGATAACCCAAATGCAATGACTGCAACAGTAAAACATGAAGAACATGTCACATAATCTCTGAAAGATGCAACAATAGGCCCTAACACAACTTAAGTCTAACAAAAATTTGGTCATTATACCTGCTGACAAAGGTGGTGCTATAGTGGTTATGGACTGGGTGAATTATAATAGTGAAGCCAAGAGGCAATTGAATAATAAACAGCACTACATGCATATGCCCCTGGATCCTACTGGGGGTTTCAAAAAAACAGATTGATGCCTTCGTGAATTTGGCAGTGGGGAAGGGGATCACTACAACTTCTGTTTTAAAACATTTGATGGTGACTGATCCCAAACCACAATATATATATTTGTTACCCGAGGTCCACAAATCACTACAGAACCCTCCTGGGAAGCCTATTGGTTCGGGCAGGGGATCTCTCACTGAGCCGCTATCGGTTTATTTGACACAATATCCCCGTCCTTTACTCAGGCATGTCAGGGCCCGGATCCAAGACACAACGGAGATCCTGCAAGACACCCAGATTGAGCCAGGATGGCTGTTATGTATCCTTGATGCGTCTGCCCTTTATACTTACACACCACACTGGGCAGGCTTATCAGCACTAGAACACTGGTTGACAATATCAGAACTCTACCCACCAGACTTTAAAACATTTATTTTGTGATTAGCTGAGCATGTACTAACCAAGAATGTATTCTATTACCAGGATTGTTGTTTTTTGCAAATGCAGGGTACCGCTATGGGGGCTTCATTTGCCCCCATATATGTCAATCTTTTCATGGCATATATGGAGGAACAACTGATTTACGATCCCCTTCACAATCTGCATTTGTCTGAAAATCAACATTTGGCGTTGTTATTTGGATGACTGCTGGCTAGTATGGAGAGCTGATGTTGCTTTTTTAAATGAGTTTTTGGATTACATCAATAGCAACAAATTGGGTACCCACTTTACATGCAACTTTGATCTGAACCAGATCACTTTTTTGGATGTTCTGGTAAGCAGGAATCCTGACCATACACTGGACATACAGGTATACCGGAAATTTCCAGAATACAATGCTTTGTTGCGTGCCTCTAGTCATCACCCTCCCCATATCATACGCAACATACCTAAATCCCAATTTATGAGAATCAAGCGTATTTGCTCCGATTCCAACACTTATGAACAACAAAGGCGTGACCTGGTGGGTAGGTTCAGGGCACGGGGGGGGGGGTACAAATCTGGCACAATTACTATGGCTTGTAGGGAGGTTTCCTCACTTGACAGACAGGATCTGATGATATACAAAGATAGGTCCCCCTCTCAGGATTCACATATTAGATTCATCACTACTTATGGGCGCAATAAACAATCTTTTACAAGTTATTCAACAGAATTGGAACATATTGATGGGGGATGTCAGGCTTGCCAATATGTTACCGCACAGATGCCCTTTTGGGTATAGGAGAGAGACAGAGAACATTGGGCTCTTTTTTTACTCATAAGACTGGGTTCTTGGATGTTCAGTCACACAATGTCCAACAACACTAATGGGGGATCATTTGGTTGGGTGCTTTCCATGTGGGCACTGCACTCATTGCATCCGGGTGGACAAGACCAAAGAACTCACTAACAGGAACACTGGGCAGGTTTATGATATAAAGTTTTTTGCTAATTGCTCTAGTGAATGGTTGATTTTTACTTGGCCACCTGCTCATGTTCTGCATTTTATGTAGGACAAACTTCGAGACCTGTCAAACTTCATATTAGTGAACACATCAGTGATATTAAAAATAAGAAAGCAAGTAGTGCCTTGCATAAGCATGTTTTGAATCACCTTACAGCCAATTTTAGATTTACTATAATAGATATAATTATGGGTAAGAAAGGGAACAAGGTTGGCTGACAATATATTAAACTCCAAAGAAAGGAAATGGATTATTAAACTTGGGGGGTTATTCCCCCCAGGGCTGAATGAGCAATTGTGACCAAACATGTTCTATTGCCAGTTAACTGTTGTGTATAAATTATGTGGCTATTCCTGGAAGTTTTGTCACACTGAGGAAGGCTATGTAATTTCTTGCAGAAACCGGTCTGTTTATTATCATATTAAACATATTTTTTCCACACCACTTTGGGCTGGCAGTACTTTTTTTGGACGTGCTTGGAATTTAGCCAAGGTGTTGCTTAGTAGACAGAGAGTAGCCTTGGAATAGTTCCTATAAGGTTTTTGGTGTCGCTGGATCCCTGGATTTCATTATTTCAATACTGCCTTATGGTCAAGATCTGACAAGCAAAGGTATTACACTGGGTGAGGAACATCAGCCCCCCCCCCATGTTCATGAAGCACATCTGCATCTGGTGAACAACACCCTTGGGGCAGTAGAGAGGCCCAACAGCAAAGCAGAGAAGTGACTATGCATGGAAGAAAAAAAAGAGAAAAATTCCTGAAAAGGAGACAAATTTGGATTTAAAGATAAGCATCCTTGAGGTCCAAGGATACTAAGAAAGCCTGGGAAAGAAGAGGAGTGAACATAGAGTGAAGAGTGAAGGGATAACAACTGAAAGGAAGGAACCTTCAGAAAGGTGTTGAGCTGAGAAAGATCCAGAATGGGTCTCCAGGTGCCCCCTTCTTGAGGACCAGAAACATCTTTGAATAAAATCTCTTCCCCTTCCTGACAAGAGGCACAACTTGAATAGTGCCCCTGTGCCAAAAAGCCCTGAAGCAGTTTTGGAAAGAAAAGAAGCTGTTTCCGAGGAGGTAGAGAGATGCCTAGTAAAGGAGGAAGAGAATTCCACACCACGCCCCATTAGCCTGATCTGCAAGGCCATGGAACGTATCATCGTGGAGCCCATAAACAAAGACATTGGTAATCTCCAAACTCTGGACCCTACCCAGTTTGGATTTGTAAAAGGCAGATCATGTCTCCTAAACTTGATTGACTTCTTTGAAGCAGTCACCAAAGCCATAGATGAGGGTAAAATGGTTCACACAGCTTATCTAGATCTCGCCAAGGCTTTCGACACCATCCCCTACTCTGGAATTATAGATAAACTCACTAAACTAGGTATAAATACCTATGTCACAAGATGGGTTGCCAACTGGCTCACAAACAGAACCCACACTGTGAAAGTAGCGGATTCCAAATCCGACTTCAGACCAGAGACAAGTGGAGTACCACAGGGTTCAGTCCTGGGTCCTCTCCTGTTTGGTATCTACTTCTCTGAAGTGCAGGCTAACACAGAAGGTCTTTGGCTAACAAAGTTTGCAGATGACTGCAAACTAGGAGCCATAACTGAAACTCCTAACAATGTGGACAAACTACAAAAGGGTCTCACTGAGACAGATACCTGGTGTCAAAGCCATGGCCTGAAGCTCAATGCCAAAAAGTGTATTGTCATCCCCTTTGATAAAAACTCTGTACCCATGAACTACCACATAGCTGGTAGTCTACTTAATGCCGAGACCTTGGGACACAGGTGGACAGTAGTCTTTCCTTTGATAATCACATCACCACAGTGGTCAGGAAATCCTTCTACGCAGCTCATCTCATCACAAAAGGATTCTCATCCAGAAAAAAAGAGGTCATTGTTCCCCTCTACTCATCACTCTTTAGACCCATTATAGAGTACAACACCCCTTTTGATATGTACCTCACAAGACATCTATAACAACTGGAAAGACCACAGAAATACCTCACAAAGAGGATTACTGGCCTCAAACAGATGCCCTACGCAGACGGTCTCAAAAAAAAACTACAGCTTTACTCCATCGCATATCACCTACTCAGGGGTGATCTCTGCCTAACATACAAAGCTATGTCAAACCCAGAGCTGTTGGACATACTCCACTTAAAGAAATCCCAATCCCTCCGGCCAATAGCCTAGTACCTACCTATGAAGTACCCCTGGTGGGTGATGGACAGAACCCAAGAGTCTTGGGTGATCCTTAACCGATTGGGAAGGGACAGAGAAAGATAAAGGGTTAAGGGAACCTGACCCAAGGAAAGGATAAGCAAACTGCCAGATAGAACCTGGTTTGTCATGCCAAGGAGGCTTCTGAAAAGTAGAGGTCTGAATAGACCTAACAGGAGGTACAGGCCTATTACCCTTAACTTTAGGAGGAGGGCGAAGCTGTCTGCATACAAAAGTAGATTTGGGATAATTCCTCTGGAATTTAGGGACAGGAGACACAAAAATATGTTTCAGATCCTGCAAAGCCATGCCTTTATGCTGGAGAAAATTAAAAAGATCTGCAGCAGTAGAAACAAAAAGTTTCTTATTATCAAGAGGAGCATCCAACAATTTGGCCTTAATATCATCAGGTAAAGGCTGGAGATAAAGTACAGATTAACATCTCAAAACAAAACAAAAGACAGCAGCCCTATAGGAGGCATCAGTTGCATCATAACTACATTTAATAGAGTGGCAAGCCACTTGATAGGCAGAAGAGAAAGGGCCAAGACCTTCCCCCTTCTGAATCAGAGAGGTCAAAGATAGCTTCAGAAGCTTGACAAAGAAGGGCTAAAACATACCTAGTCAAACGGGTCAGGTAATTAATTCCTGAAAAGCCAGGATGGCAGCAGTATACATATCTTTTTGCCTAAATGTTCCATAGCTCTACTGTCCTTATCTGAAGGAAGTAGCTAGAAGGCAGAAGTTTAGAAGGTTTATCAGATGAGACAGATACTACAGAAGATCAGCTGAAGGACATTTGTACAAGAACTTACAATCATGAAGCACCTTGTAAAATCTATTAGGTTTCTTAGAGGATGAGGGTTGACAATCAGGGGTACCATACATGCTGCTGAAAAGGAATCTAGAAGGGCAGCTAAGACTGAAGATACAGCAGAGGGATTATGAGATTCCATCTGGAGAAGCTCATAATACCTCATTTGAATATCAGAAACCTGAGAACAGTCCCATTTGAAATATTGCATCATGTTAGAGATAGTGTCCCCAAAGTAGAGTTATTTTAAGGGAGAGATTGGACAAACAGAATCTTCCTCCTCAGATCTATAATTCAAAGGAGAAGGGATCTGAGAGAAATATACCAATAATTCTTCCTCAAAATCCAAGCCCTCTTCAGAGGATTCCTGCTCTCTGGCCTCTTAAGGGGAGTGGATGATCAAGGAAGAGCAGGCACAAACTCCTTGGGCAGGCTTTAAGGCATTTAAGGCACTAAACAATGCTTGGGAAAATCCTGCCACTCATGCTGAGGATCTTTAGTAGCAGGGGAAACGTGCTTACTTTTCTGTTTTTTCATTTGAGGGATATCTGCCCTAAAAACCCTAAGAGGTTCAGACCCTTCCCTACACTCAACCAATCTAGTAGAAATCTCCACCTGAACTAATATTTGCTGTATCCACCTTAGCCTTTCAGAAATAATCAGTGAGGTTCCCCCTCAACATCCGGAATGGACATTTGCACATCCTCCACGGACATGTGAGAAATGGGACCCATGCTGGCTTCCAACAGGGTCGCATCAGAGGAATCCTAAATAACAACTGGGTGATCCTGTGGGCTTCCACCAGCCTTAAGAGAGGTGTCCGGGAGAGGGGACAGCAGCAGAATCAGACCAGAGTTTTCTGGCCATTTTCTTAGCAGGCAGCTGATCATTGGGATGGAAAAATTCCGCCAAAACACACTGCACAACAATTTAAAATGTTGATTCTCCAGGTGAATTGACAAGGAGGGGAGACATAGGGTCTTGGGGACAAACACCTGGCAGATAGAACACTGCGTATGGCTGTCAGAAGCACCCTAATAGAAGGGACACTACTCATGATGATCTTTATGGGGAATCTTCCTTCCACATTGACAATTTCCCTTTCTAGACAACGTGTAAACTCACAAAAATAAGAGAGAAAAAGATAAGAAGCCCTAATAGGGCACTTATCTGAAAAATTGAACAATGATGGCGTCTGGACTGGCAGCAAAGAGGTATGTACGTCCATACTTCAACTTTATGCCCTATGCCTTGGGTGGGGAATGTGTGTGTGATGTAGGAAATCTATAAAGTCCAAGGCTTTCGGACATCATGGCTGCCCTTGGCAGGGGATCTCTTTTGTAAAGAATACTGCAACAGTGTCACAGGAGGACACTTAAGCCATCACAGGAATGAAGAAACGAGATTTTGCCAAAAGGGGTGACTGCAATTAGGTGTAGAAAGAACAGGCAAGAGGAGGCTAGAATTTCCCGGAGGAAGCTGGCAAAGGAACCAAGGTATTAGGAATAAATAATTAGAAAGGAGAGAGAAAGAAGAGAAGGTCAAGACAACATTCGCACTGCAAGCTAGTGACTGCCTTCACTATCAGAGATTCATATCAGAGTACAGACAAAGAGAAAAGAATAGGGGGACTCCTAAATGAAAGACCTGCACTGGCTGAATTTTTAAATGAATCTTGAACAGAAGCTGCTGTTAAAAAAGGTTACTTAGTAGGGCATATAAAATATGGCATGATAACTACAGGAATCAGAGGAATTCAGGAAACAATATGAAAACAGACTAGATAAGCAATTCACAAAAGAAACAATGGGATGACTTGTACATGGCTTCAAAATATGCAATAAAATCTAGAAGATTTTTCCTGGAAGTGTTTGCAAAGATACTTTACAGCCCAACCAGACTAGAAATATTTTTTTTTCAAGTAGATGGCAAATATTGGCAGTGTAAAGCAGAAAAAGAGATGCCCAGGAGCATATGTCCTTAGAGTGTAATGCATTGGCAGACTTTGAAAAACT
>NC_056751.1:583600956-583650956 GCF_019279795.1 Protopterus annectens | reverse complement strand
AGAACTGGTAATGCAAATAGCCTGCTTTGAAGCGGAGGTATCTTCTGCAAGATTCCATGATTGGGATATGCAGGTATGCCTCAAGTCTAGAGTTACCAACCAGGCATTCTTGCCTAGCACAGGCAGTAGCTGTTGTAGAGTCAGCATCTTGAATTTTGGAATGTCCAGGAAAGTATTTAGAATGGACAAGTCCAGAATTGGACGCCATGATTTGTCTTTTCTGGGTACCAGGAAAAGTCTTGAATAAAACCCTTGCCCTTTTTCCTTTTCTGCTACTGGTTGAATAGCCCCCATGTCCATGAGGGACTTGACTTGTTTCTGGGCCTCTGCCCACTGATTTGGTGGCAGATCTAGCCATCCATTTGGAATTGGCAATGTGTGAAAATGAAATCTGCACTCCTGGGCTACTATGTTTAAGACCCACTTGTCCTGGGTAATTAGTTGCCAATTTTGAGCATGAAGTGCTAGCCCCCCCCCCCCCCCCCAAGGGGCTACCAAAAGATAAGTGCTTGGAGATGGCAGAGAAAAGTCATTGAGACTGTTTACTGTAGGGTGGTGCTTTGCTACTTCCTGATTTGGAGGTGGAGGCACCCCATTGTTTTGTCCTGTAAGATCCTTGTGACTGAAACCTGGAGCCTTTGGAGTGTCTGGGTTTGATCTGAGCGGCTCTGTTGGACACTGGAAATGACCAATTCTTAGTAGGCCAGTGCCTACTGAACCTGGGTGGCTGCACTTGCAAGAAATCTTTTACAGTTTCCATAGATTTAGCTTTGTCTTCCATATTTTTAAAAACCTCTTCTGCCTTATTACCAAACAGACTGTCCTGCTGTAAAGGAGCATCCAACAATTTAGCTTTAAAATGATCAGGCAGATTTTGCTCCTTGAGCCAAGCATGCCTTCTTATCACAGATCCAGTTACGGCGGCCCTGCAAGAGGCCTCCAAGGAATCAAAACCACACTGCAAAGTATGCTTTCCAACTTGTTCAGCTGAATGCATTAAGTCCCGTAACTCTATTTTCCACACAATCAGAAATCATCATTTTCTGTTTCAGTAAGCCCATAACATGCTGTTGATATTTAAGCATATGAAATTGGCAGTTTAAAGCCCCGAATGCCAGGGTTGCAGACGTATAAACCTTCTTACCCCATCTATCCAGTGCCCTGGAGTCTATCTGAAGGAGTAGGATTTTTGGCTGTAGAAGCCTTAACACCCTTGGGACCCTGAGAAATAGTTTAGGGGGTCAGCAGCAAGATTTTTGAAAATAAATTTGTGGGAGTCAGGAACCCTGTAATATCTGTCGGGCTTACTAGGAGCCAGACGCAGGGAATCAGGAGCCATGCTGGATTCTGAGAAAACATCAACAATGTCTAAAACAGGAGGTATAGCCAAAGGCCTATGCTGAGGAAGAAGAAAATACCCAAGCCTTTTTTTGGATTCTGAAAAGTCCTGACTCTCCCAATAAAAATGCTCCCTTAAAGTATGCAAAGTCTCTCCAAAAGAAAAATCCTCAGGAGGAGAAGCAGAAGGGATGGATTCCTCTGCAACAGAGTCCTCATAAGGTGGAATAGAAAATTCCTGATCAGAAGTGGAATCATAAGAAATGGAAACCTGATCTGAAGATTCATAATCAGTGCCTTGCCTAGGTCTCTTACCCCTGATCAAGGTAATTAAACCCTCAGGCATTTTGATCATTTGTTTTTTAGGCATAGGGGCCTGAGCACATGGCTCATGTGTCGATTTTTTAGACATAGAAGTAGGTTTTGGCCTTGTTTTTGATGATGGCGTTGGTTTAATATACAAATGTTGAGGCCTGAAAACACCCTCAGAAGCCGGTGCCTGCTCAGCGGCTCCGGATCCATCCAAGGGGGAGACATCCACGGGTTCAATACTTGGAGAATCTCGCGGCATGGGTCTCTGTAGAGGCCTGCGGCTCAAAAGTAGCGGGCATCAGGGGCTGCGAAAGCACATCACTGAGTACCGTCGACTGGCTTAGGAGAAGCTTCGTCATCTGTTTTGGACCTCAACGGTCTGTCTGTCTTTTTCCTTGCGTTTTTTGTGAATTCCGGTAGTTGGATTGCTAACCGATGACATTTCAGGATAGTTCAATCTTGAACCAAAGTATTTAGAAGCAAAAATATACCGACGCTTAATAGTGCGTTAGTTAAAATTAGCACAAAACCAACAGCAAGGCACGTTGTGATCAGGGTCTAGGCAAGGAATACAGTACAAATGAAAATCCTTATGAGGTATTTGCTTCCCACAAGTAATACAATTATTAACTTTTACTGACATCGGTAAGGAGCAAGAAAAGTTTCCCCAACGGGGTACTTAGCTTTAGTTTGAAGACTTCGGTTCTGAAACTCAAAAACAAACTTCAGGAGTCGGCCGACCGGCACTTGCGAACTACTTCTGTTTCAGGCACCAGGCGGCAAGAAAGACGGATTAAAATGGCGTTGGCTGCATGTTTTATACCCCTGACGACTTGACATCATGGAAGAGGAGACAGCAACGGACGCAGGACCCAAGACTTTGTTATTCAGGACGACTGAGGGCAACCTGCCAGCAGATTATCCAAATGTAATGACTGCAACAGTGAAACACGAAGAACATCTGTCTGTGGGACTTGTAACTTGTTCCATGGTCAAGCAGAAAATAGTGATTTGTTGCCAGGAAAACAAAGCAGTACAATATGACAAAATTTAAAAAGTCACTTTTTCCACTAAATACATAGTAAAATGTACTCACTTTTCAGCACCAAAAAGTATTTTAAACTCAATTTCTCCACAGAAAAAAAAACAGGTTTAGAATGTTTAAGTTTTAAACGGTCAGAAACAAAACTACATGCCTGTTTAAAAGTGCAAGACAGACAGCTGGCAGTCAAAAAAACACATTCCTAGCTTAAAATATACTTCCTACATGGGAAAGTTAAGTTTGAACATTAAAAAATTATATAGAAGGTTTTTTCCTCAAATAACTTATCTGCCCAGCAACAGACCAGTACAAGCAAACTGCTGATCCTCCAAAGCCCACAGAGGAGTGCTCTCTTTGGTGTCAGGAAAGTTCTAAAGTGCTTGGTACCCAAACCTATCTTTTAGGCAAACTCAACTCAAACTGACTAATTGCTTGGGTGAGTGGGAGGCATGCTCAATCTGTGAAAACTGGCAATCTTACCTCACAGGCAGGATATACCCCATACAAGCTTAGGCTACTGCAGCAGCGACTAATACGAAGAACATCAGTGCTACTCATTTGATAAGTGAAGACTGCAACACATGATACAGTGCAAGGGCAGAATGGTGGCAACAAAAAAATGATACAGTATAAGGGCAGAATGGAGGTAACAAAAAACACTTCTCCACACTGGAGACCGAAAAGGTGCAGCTCTCCTTAGTTTTTCAGATGCTCCAAGGTGTAGACGACAACCTGCTAAAACAAAAAGAAGCTTCCAAATCCAAAGAGGACAGGCAAATGGAGCCAGACTTAGAAGCTTAGATCTGTTTTCCTAATCCTGTCCTTACCTATCCTAACCTTTCCTATCCTTTATCAATACTATTTAACTGGCCAGAGATAAACTACTGTCATGCTTATTCCTCAATCTCTAAAGTATTCTACACAGTCTGCCACTCTTTTCTTCTGGACAAACTCCCTAACCTTAACTTCTTCACCTCTACCATTGCCTGGTTTGCAAGTTACCTCACAGATCGTATGGCTCTCTGCTCTCTCCCCTCCTCTCCCTATCAAAATGGGTGTTCCCCCGAGGATCTATTCGTGGTCCACTACTTTACAACATCTTTACTAATCTACTGTATACATCCTGCCCTCAGTAATCCCTCATCCAATATGCAGATGACTTTGCAGTCATCAAAACTGCAGACACCCTCACTGATTTAAAATCCATTACTCAGAAATCCTTCAACTCTGCTGAAACCTGACTCTCTAAAAACAGCTAATTCTGATTCCTATTTTTTTCTTTCCAAAAATCTAAACTACCTTAAATCCACTTTTGCTATCCATTCTCTAAATAAAACACCTATCATAGTTGAACCGAAGACAAAACTTCTAGGGGTCACGACAGATGACCAACTGAAATATGGTTTGCATGTTAATAACTGTATTAAGAAAAATCAAAAACTCGGCCTCTTATACAGAAATAAAAAGTTTCTATCCAACTAAACTAAAGTCTCCCCGTCTCATTGCCTATTGCCTACCAAGTCTTCTGTACAGCTCTCAGATCCTCACCAACCTCCAAACCTCTCTCCAAACTAAGCTAGAAACTACTTACAACCAAGTCGCTAGATTTGCCGCAAATCAAAGCTATAGATCTCATCACGGTCTCTCTTTAACGCACAAACTGGGTAGAATTACCCCACCAGCTTCGCCTCTCACAGCTTCAGATTATCCACTATCTTGTACTAACCATCTTTCTGTTCCAACTCGTCTCCTCTTATCTCCTTCAACACTCCTTCTAGGACTCTCTGAAGCGCAGACCAAGACCTACTACAAACCTATAAACCCAAGAGCAAAACTGGTCAGAACCTCTATAGCTATATTCCCTACCATTTACTGGAACAAACTCCTACTGCAAATTAGATCACTTAACTCAAATAATTTAAATCAGTCACCAAAGACAAACCTAAAAAATTGCTGGTCATGCCACTCTATTCACCCTTCATAAACTCTCTTCCTCTCCTATGTAGATCACTGTCTGCCCTCATTGATTTTACTTCAGTTACATGTCAGCTCTCAGTCATTTTACCCAGGTAATTAGCTGCCACTCAGTCTTAAATATTTCTGCTGATAGACTACCTGTATGAAATTCACTAACTGTAACTACACTGGCTGTACTTAGAAACTTTGCATTCTGTTTTTGCACAAATCTTAAATTAAATGTCAACCCTAACACTGTAAATAAGTTTTATGCTATTACTGTTCCAACTTGAAAACGTTAATGCTTTGTTTATAATTACTATTTTTATTTAAAATTTAATTGTAATTTATGGAGCTTTTCTCCCCAGGCCTCTGCTGAAAAAGGACCATCAGATCAGCTGGACAGACCCGGTCAACAAATGTAAAATAATAATATCCAAACCCTAGCCTCGTACACTTCTCAGAACTTTTCTTGGTATAACCAAATCCTTTGCTGAACTTCCTGACATACAGACGTTAAGTCACAAGTCAATCTTCTCGCATCGTCTTCATGAGGTATTGACAGACAAAGCCTATAATCGCCCTTGTTGCAGATCTAATAAGTAGATGAGCACTACTTTTAAGTTTATTTTTTTTAACCATCAAAAGTCGGTATAGTTTTAAATGCTGCAGGAAAGAATAAAGGAGTGCAAGGGATAAGAAAGAGCTGAGCAGTGCATACCCTTTAAGCAAAGCACAGGAATCAGCCAAAGAAGCAAGCCCTTACACAGAAGGGTCACAAGCTGTTTGGAGGAAATGTTCTGGACAGCAGAGAGAGAGAGAGAAAGCAACCATTAGTTTAAACAACTACAGAGGGCCCCAGGAGTAACAGATAAATGTATCCGTCTTTCTTCAACACTACCTCAACTGTATAACAGAAGCACTGCCATTCTAGGTGATTCAAAGAGATCAATGGAGAATAATGCAACTGTCCTCAGACTAGGCTTCACAAATGCAAACAGCAGTAGGTTTTAAGGAAAACCCTGTGCAAGAAAGGCATTCCAAACAACAGAATACTTACAAAAACAAATCTAAATACACTGGACCACATAAAAGAGGGCTGCTTAAAGCTCCAAGAATAAAAGCCAACACAATGGTGTACAGGAATAAAGCCCTGACTATAAGCCAGGAGACCTGGGTTAGATCAGTGGCTCAGGCGTCTAAGGCAATGGTGTGGAAGTTGGGCCATACCCATCATTAGAGTGGGGGAAGTGTGCTCGCCTGTATGCACATTACAACATACCTGTAACAGAGGCCAGGGATACACTGGGAAGGGAGGCACAGTCTTAAGGAGGTAGGGGTACTTGAGGGGTTGAGGCAGCTGTGAGACAATATACCAGTGCACTCCATCATATTTCCATCCTAGATGTCATGTGTGAAAATTGGTAATAAATAATAACACTCCCAGGCAGCAGTATGATGATGCCCCTAGATCCTCAGTCTCTTCACTGCCCCCAGACATGGATCTGTGTTAGCTTGGGAAGAGATATGGCAGTATGGTAGTAGAGCCAGTGAAAGAGGAGAGGATGGGGAGGGGTGGTGGGTCAAGCTGTGGAAGCTAAAAAAAAAATAGAATAAATTTCCTATCAAAGAAAACTTTAAGGACTAATCCACAGGTATCAAAACACAGTACTATATGTAGTGATTGATCAACTCACCATCTTTCTTTTCTCTTTCTTCTATCAACCGTTTTTGGGCTAACTTCTCATACTCGTCTTTATCCCACTTCTTACGGAAGTCCATCTTTGTGGTTTCTGAAAAAACATAGAAAACAGAGAAGTAAAGTAAAGCTGCTGTGAAGATAGTCATGTTACAGACTGGCTACTATGCTTTTAGCATGGTTAAAACACATTTAAATCATCAATGTCCTCTATTATTATTTATTTTAACAAAAATATTTCATTAACAAATTCCATGTAAAACATACAATAAGCCCGCTAATGCCTACTGATACACACAAAAAATGGACATAGAATGGTGGGCATAAATGTTACAAATACATATATAATGTGTGTGTTTTGTTAAATGAAGACATCAGCATCCTAAAAATGCACAGAAAATCACCAAAAAGTCTGACAAGATTCAAACTGTTCGCAAATTAAACAAATATCCTCAAAAAGAGTTCTATAGTTCTGTATCTCTCTTCCGTAGTTTTGGAAGCCATATGAAAGCTTTAGAGAGTTTTTCCATTCTTAAAAGGAAATGGCATTTCTTACTTTTACCAGTAAGGATACAGCCACCACCACAATACAGTTGGGAAAAACATGTTGAAAGGTTCAATATTCAGAAGACAAACCCTGATGACGTTCATTTCTAATATTTTGAGACCCATTACTGATCTGACAGCCTTTTCCAAAACTGGTTCACTTTGCTGCAATCTCAAAACTATTGTTTTTAAGTCAGCAGGTCCAGCCTTGCATGTAATAGAAGAAACTGGGAGACCAAAAGAAGCAAGTTTGGACATAATATTTTAACAATAAAAGGCTATCAGTATTCAAAAGTGTGCCCGATGACTGGATACCCCAATCAGCATGCTCATTGTAAATCAAACCTATCCCAATAGAAAGTCTGGCAGCTAAAGTCTTCTTTAAACAGCCAACTTTCTTTTTTTTTCCATAATAAATTTTTATTGAAATATATTTTCCAAAAACATTACAAAAATACAATAAACATCACACACATAATACACTATAACTACTACAAACCATTTATACAATATCTACATGAAATGCTTCCTATATTTAATATATTCCTAAAATCAGTATCATGCTAATATAATATTGAAGACCTTTTCCCATATTTTCGGGTTATTAATATTTTTGTTAGTTTGTTTCAGAAGTAATTTATGTGCTAGTATATGCTTTATAGCCACAAGCTTAAAATTATTCCATGATGTCTTATGTGGTTCTAGCCAATTTGTGGCTATATAGAGTTTCATCAGCAAAAAAATATTCATACAGATAATAGTTTGCGATCTGGAAAGCTCTCTTGGAGGAATGTGTAGAATCATAAATTCCCATGACAGTGTAGAACTTTGATAACCCATCTTTTGCAGTTGTACTTTAAGAGAGTTCCAAAGTTTATATACGCATTTACAACTCCAGAACATATGAAGAAGATCCGCTGTTTGATCTGCACAGTATGGACAAATTGGAGAATTCCTAGGGTTAAATTTATGTAATCTAAGATGTGTGTAATATGCATTGTTCCAAATCATCAATTGCGTGTACATCAGTTTTGAAAAGAAACTGATTTCCTAGTTATATCAATTGCTTTTAATATCTGATTGTCTGTTACTGTTACTTTTTTTACCCAATACTCTGAAAGCAAAATTTTGTCCTGAAATTTCAAATCCTTAATTAATTTACATGCAGTTGCTATAAATTTAGTGTCTTGTTGGATAGCTTGCCACAATTCAGAGCACTTATCCACAAATCCAGCTGCAGGTTTAAAGTTCCTAAAGTAGCTCAAGGCAAGTTCTTTAACTTGTCTCATTATAACAATGTAACTTCTAGGTAGATTCATTTCCTGTCTAATTTGTAAAGCCGATAAGTCAAGTTTATTAAAACATCAAATAGAGTCAGATTAAGTATTAATGGAAATTTGCTGAGATCGATCAGCTGATTATTTAGTTTAAAATTAGGATTCCTGTGGAAAGGTTGAAGAACCATCATATATTGCAATAAATCTACGGACTGAAATAAAGTTTGCAAAGATGAGACACAGGTTATTATGTGGTCCATGACCCCATATTTTATCAGACTAATTTTGTCCATAAAGGGCAATGCTTTAGGATTTATTTTCCTATCCAAAATATGCTTATGATTCAAGACCACCCAAGTTGGTATCCATTTTGTATTCGTTACATCATAATTAGCAATTCTTAAAATTTTATTAGCGTTTACAATCAAATAATATGCTTCAAAGTTTGGTAGCTCAAGTCCCCCTCTTTGTTTTAGGGGTCATTAATTTCTCATAAGATATTCTAGTTCTTTTTGGGTTCCAGATAAATTTAGCTAGATCTTTATGCATTTGTTTAAAAACTGTTTTTGAAATTGATAATTGGGCAGACCTAAATATGTATAACATTCGTGGTAGTATATTCATTTTCACTATTGATACTTTTGCTAATACCGGTAGTTTTAAATTCTTCCATCTGTCACAATCAGCTATTATGTGTTCCCATACTCGTTTAACATTATTGTTATAAAAGTCCTTATTATCCGTGAGAAGTTGATACCCAAATATTTAATATTTTCTTTACATGTTAACTTCCCCATCAGGGCCATTAGTGAAAAAGGTTTTGGGGTTCTTAATGGGAAGATATTTGTTTTCTGTAAGTTAATTTTATAATTGGAAACTACTGAAAATTCGTTTATGAGCTTTAATATCTTTTCACTGTCTGAAATTGGGGTTGTACAATAAATAATAAGATCATCGGCGAATGCTGACATTAATATTTTATTCCTATAAATTATTGGTGCATTATGATACAAATTTTGCTTGATATATAAAAATAGGGGTTCTAGATATAGGTTAAACAATAAGGGGGACATGGGAAAACCCTGACGAGTACCATTTTTAATCTGTATTCTGTTAGAATAAGTCCTATTGATGTATAGCGTAGTGTATGGATTACTATATAAAGCCAACTTTCTATTATTACATGTTAGTTTGGTTCAGAATTATGTGAGACAGAGCAAGACTATGAGGAATATTAGAAACATTCTGCAAATGTCTGGACAGCTCAGACATATGTAACCAGTAGTACGATCGGTCGTACTACCTGTTAACCATAACAGAACATACCCGACTTTCCTCAGGTTTTCCTTATCCCACTTAAAAGTTTTGATTTACTGGTAAATCAGAAGTTTTGTTAAGTCAATAATGCCAGGCATAAGAGTTTCATACTTCTACTAGTTAGAGAAGTGCAACCTGATGTGATTACATTTTTAAATGAACACTGGCAGCCTATCCTTCAATTTGTTCATGAAGTTCTTTTTTCTCCTCTTTTTTTTTTTGCTTTAATAAAAAGTAGCCCACATGTAAGTGGGCAATATTTCTTAAGGAAAAAAAAAAATAAAAAAAAACGAGAGAGAGAGTTCACTCCCACTCTCCTGCTTCTCTTGCACTGCACTGATGTGGTGTGCACACATCGATGTAGGTACATATGCACAGATCATCATGCAGACCATGAAACAGAAAGTACAGTTTTGTACCTACCATAAATGTAGATGTTCGAAGATCCACATTGCTGCAGTCCTTACACTTGGGTAGTCCGCTGTCCTCGGTCGGCCCGAATATCAAAGTATAAGGCTGACGTCGGTCAAGGCGCATTTGACTGACATCAGGACGTCAGGGTACAAATGCGCATGACCGACGTCATATCCTCAGTCTTTTCTTGCCCCAGATGTCAGAAGACCCTAAAAATAAAGGTCAAAACCAAAAGACAGCAAACAACCAACCCACCACCCTTGCACTAACTATATGTACAATATATACAAAATACACAATATGTACAACCCAACCCACACAACCACCTCTAACTACAGAGGGAAGGAGGAGGTAAATTGGACTGCAGCAATGTGGATCTTGAACATCTACATTTATGGTAGGTACAAAACTGTACTATGTTCTTCATCTCACATTGCTGCAGTCCTTACACTTGGGTAGAATCCCAAAGCAGAGGTAAGGGAGGATGGCTAACTACAAGGAAGCAGGAGCTGCCAAGATGCCCTGCAAAACAGCAGTGGCAAAACCAGCCCTGGATTTAGAGTAAAGTGGCAGGTGATAATGCCTAGAGAAAGTATGCACTGAACTCCAAGTAGCTGCCTCCAAAATATCCTTGGTTGCCACTCCCCTCAAAAAGCTGTTGAAGTGGCAGTAGCCCTAGTGGAATGAGGCCTAATCCCAGCTGGAATCTCCTTGCCATGATGGGAATAACAGAAAGCAATGCAAAACCCAATCCACTTAGAAATAGTTTGTTTTGACACAGGCTTGCCCTGAGAACTCAAAGCAAAAGAAACAAACAACTGCTGAGACTGTCTGAACCCTTTAGTTCTGTCCAAATAATATCGCAACTGCCTGTGTACATCTAAAGTGTGCAAAATCTTTTCCCCTTTATTTTGGGGATTTGCATAAAAAGTAGGCAAATGAATAGTTTGGTTTAAAGCCACACTAGAAACCACCTTAGGCATAAAGGAAGGATTAGTACGTAATGATACCCTATCCTTATGGAAAATCAAGAAAGGCTCAACCGCCATAAGGGCCTGCAATTCAGAAACCCTTCTTGCAGAGGTAATTGCCAACAAAAAAGCAGTCTTCCATGACAAATATTTCAACTCAGAAGTAGCTGCAGGCTCAAAAGGTTGTAGAGTGAGTTTCTCCAACACAAAATTGAGATCCCAAGCAGGAGTAGGAGCTCTTCGTGGGGGTCTTATATTCTTTGCCCCTCTAAGAAATTGCTTGAACAAAGGATGAGAAAACAATGGTGGGTCACAATCATAGTGAGCGGAAATTGCTGCAGCATGAACCTTAATAGAAGAGAAAGACAAACCTTTGTCCAGTAACTCAGTAAGATATTGAAGAGCCACACTCAAATTAGGCTCAGAAACATCAAAATCTTTTGCTGCACTCCAAAATAAAAATCTCTTCCATTTATCTGTGTACACTTTCCTTGTACTAGGCCTTCTAGCTTCCAAAATCACATTCAAAATTTGTTGTGGAAGTTGAGACCCTCTATGGTTCAAAACAGAATATGCCAGGCTGTTAGGTGAAGAGAGTGAAGTTTGACATTGAGCAAATGGCTGTCCTCCTGTGACAACAGGTGTGGAATCAAGGCAAAGGCCATGGAGGCTTCCGCCAGACTTCTCAGTAATGGGTACCAGTGCTGTCGAGGCCAATCTGGAGCTATTAAAATCATCCTTGGCTTGTCCTGTCTGACCTTTAGAAGTACCTTTGGGAGGAGAGGCAGAGGTGGAAAGGCATACACATGAAGATTGCTCCAATTGAAAGAAAGAGCATCCACTTTCCAAGCTGTGGGATGAAACCTTTTTGTGCAAAACTTTGGCAGCTGATGGTTTAGTGGAGAAGCGAACAGATCTATGTCTGGAGTTCCCCATGACACTGTCAATTTCTGAAACACATGAGGATCCAATTTCCACTCGTGGGGATCCATAATTTGCCTGCTCAACACATCTGCTAAGGAGTTCTGTGCTCCTGGCAGAAACCTTGCCTGAAGATTGAGTTGTAAACTGAGAGCAGTCTCCCACAAAATCATTGCTTGCCTGCATAGAGGATAAGAATGCGTTCCCCCTTGCTTGTTGATGTACCACATGACAGTTGTGTTGTCTGTTAGAATCAACACCTGCCCTGAAAGAAGTAAATCCTTGAAAGCTATTAATGCAAACTGGACTGCTAACATCTCCTTTAGATTGATATGTAGATGTTGTAGTCTGGCAGGCCACTTGTCTTGTATCCACTTTCCATTTAGATGAGCTCCCCAAGCTTTGTCTGAGGCATCTGTCGTTAAAATCTGACTCGCCTCTGGCCGGGTCACAGAGAGTCCCTTGTTTAGGTGACATTCCTGAGCCCACCACAAAAATTCCTTTTGAATGCAAGGTATTATTTGAATGACAGTGTCTAGATCCTGGCAGTGCTGTGTCCATACATTTTTGAGATACCATTGTAGCTTCCTTATATGCAGTTTGGCATTGGGAAGCACCAGAATACAAGATGCCATGAACCCTAAGGCTTGAAGGACTGTCCTTGCAGTCAGCCCGGACTGATGAGATAGCTGATGGAAGTAAAGGGATAGACTCTTGTTTGTCCGGGGTTAAAAAGGCCATCTGGGATGCTGTATTCAGTCTCACACCCAGAAAGCACATGTCTTGAGAGGGTACTAGACTGGACTTTATTTCGTTCACAGAATACCCTAGGCATCTTAGCACTGCTATCACATATTCCAAATGACGAAGAAGCTCTTCCCTTCCTTGAGCCAGAATCAGGCAGTCGTCCAAATAAGGATAGATCTGTATTCCTTTCAGCCTGAAGAAAGCTATCACAGGAGCCAGAACTTTTGTGAACACTCTGGGCGCAGTAGATAAGCCAAAGGGCAATGCAGAGAACTGATAGTGAAAAGTCCCAGCTCGAAAACGCAGATACTTCCTGCAACTTAGTCTGATAGGAACATGAAGGTAAGCCTCCTTGAGATCCAAAGTTACCATCCAATGATCTTTGCCCAGCAGAGGCAAAAGCTGTTGTAACGTCAACATTTTGAACTTGGGAATGTCCAGATAAGTGTTGAGGATAGATAGATCCAAAATTGGTCTCCACGTGTTCCCCTTCTTTGGTACTAGGAACAGGCGAGAATAAAATCCTAGGCCCACTTCTGGCATAGGGACCGGCTGTATGGCCCCTAGTTGAAGTAACAGAGAAATTTGCTTGTGAGCCTCTATTCTTTGTTGAGGAGGAACGTCTGGCATGCCTCTGAAAGGAGGCAAGGTATGGAAATAAAACCTGTAACCTTGGTGTATGATATCCAATACCCATTTGTCTTGGGTAATTAAACTCCAATTTTCTTTGAAAAGTGCCAACCTTCCTCCCAAAGGTGCTGCCAGACGAGAAGGCTCTGGCAGCTGAAAAGGTAGGTCATTGGGTCTGTTTACGAAAGGACTGACCCCTGCCCTCACCTGAAGACTGTGCAGGAGAACTCCCTGTTCTAGGCCTGAAAGAGCCCTGAGCTCTGCCCCTACCACGCCTAGATCTACCCCTAGACTGGGAATCATAAGAAGGATACGCCCACCCTTTAGCAGGCCAATTTCTGCTAAACTTTGGAGGCTGAACCTGCAAAAAATCTTTAACAGTCTGCATAGACTTAGCTTTGTCTTCCATTTTCTTTAAAACTGCCTCAACAGGAGGACCAAACAACACGTCAGATTGTAAAGGAGCATCTAAAATCCTTGTTTTAACATGTTCAGACAAATTTTGATCCCTTAGCCAGGCGTGCCTGCGAAGAACTGACCCAGTAGCAGCCACCCTAGACGAGGCCTGTACAGCATCAAAACCACATTGCAAAGAATGCTTACCCACCTGTTCAGAAACATGTACTAAATCTTGCAACTCTTACAATCAATACCTACTGCCAGAGCATCAACCTTAGACTTTAATTGTGAAAGGAGATAGTTTTGGTATTTCAACATGTGAAACTGGCAATTCAAAGCCCTCATAGCAAGAGTGTTAGAAGTATAAACTTTCTTTCCCCATCTATCCAAGGCCCTAGCCTCTTTGTCTGCAGGAATCGGATTCTTAACAACAGAAGCCTTAACACCTTTAGGCCCCTGGCCAACAGTTTCTGGGTCTGCCCTAGGACTCTTAAAAAGATACTTATGAGCTTCAGGCACCCTGTAATACCTATCCGGCTTAACAGGAGCAGGAGGCAAAGAATCAGGATTCAGAGAAGCCTCTGTAAAAACATCTTCCACTACATCCAAAACAGGAGGTATAGCCAAAGGCCTATGCTGGGGTAAAAACAAAAATTCCCTAAGCCTTTTCCTGGAATCAGAGAAGTCCTGACCTTCCCACTTAAAATGCTCACTCATGGAATGAAGAGTTTCTGAAAAAGAAAAATCCTCAGGAGGAGAAGCAGAAGGAGTAGAATCATCCACATCAGAATCAGAATAAGGAGAGTACTCCTGCAAGTCTTCAGCCGAAGACTCTGACACATCTGAAGCCTGCTCAAAACCCCCCAGCTCAGGCTCCACCCTAGGCCTCTTATCAGGAGGGGGCATAGAACCCCTAATCAAAGTAATCAAATCTTCTGCCATTTTAAGCATATGCTTCTTGGGCACAGTACCTGAAGAGCTAGGGGTAACACCAACTGAAGCTAAACCTGGCCTGCCCCTGGGAGAAGCCTTAGAAACAGAAGGAGAGTGCCTAGCCACCCTAGGAAGGGAGGGAGTATAGTAACCTGAGAAGCCCCTCAGCTTGACTTGCCTCCTGAGAGGCCACATCTTGCAATACTAAAGTCTCACCCTGGGAACACAAAGAAACCTCCGGTGGAGCCACCGGCTCCACCGACACCTCTAAAGAACCGGCGTCCGGTACAGACGGTTCTTCCAGCCTAGGCTTAACTGCTTTGTCCTTGCGCTTCTTCGAAGAAGCGGGCGGAGCATCCGACGGCATTTTATAATTGCACCGCTTCCCAAAGACTAACCTTGCACAATCCAACCTCCTCTTTATAGTGCGTTTATTAAATCTAGCACAAGAGCGACAGCCAACAACGTCGTGCTCAGGCCCTAAGCAAGGAATACACAAAGTATGATAATCTCTATGCGGTATCTGTTTCCCACAAGAAATGCAATTATTGACTTTTTCTGACATCCGGTAAATCACTGAGGCAAGAAAAACTAAAATATTCCCCAACGGGGTACTTAGCCAACTTTGAACTCGGTCTGAAACTTCGAAATCGAAAAATCTCAGAACGCCAACCGGCACTTGCAATGCTGCTTCTGCATCGGACCATGCGGCAAAAAAGACTGAGGATATGACGTCGGTCATGCGCATTTGTACCCTGACGTCCTGATGTCAGTCAAATGCGCCTTGACCGACGTCAGCCTTATACTTTGATATTCGGGCCGACCGAGGACAGCGGACTACCCAAGTGTAAGGACTGCAGCAATGTGAGATGAAGAACATCACTAAAATGCCATTATACAGTGAGATTATTTAAGGAAGGGAAACAATTTCTTTTTTAAATACTATTATTGTATAATAGCTATAATCCATGATTGGGTGCAGGTATCACATGATTTAGCCACAGTTGGTGCGATCACAAAAGTGTAAGAGTTGGATAATGCTTCTTGTAGATGCAGCAAATTCCAGTCAATAATGGGAAACATTCCTAGTCTGTAAAAATGTGCGATTTATCTCAAGCATGATGCAGATTACTGTATTCACTGCTTTAATCAAATGCTTCAAAGTATTGGGAAGTATCTAACAAAATATTGGGAAGCAGTCTGCAAAACTTTGTTTCTGTCAGTGGAATAACACTGCATGTTTACTGATAAAGCGTAAGTAACACTAGTGTCATTACTGTTGAATGTAATGCCACTCACGTCTGGGAAGTAATTTTATTTGTAGACCACTTGATCGTGATTTCACTTAGTGAAGGAATACAAACTACTGTTTGCTTACTGCAAAAGCAGACACTAGTGTCATTATTACTGTATCAAATACCACACAGTGCTAGGAAGTACATCATAAACCATTAAAAAATGGTCTGTAGAACATTAAACTGTGACATTTACCAATGAGTTTATCCATATTTTTCCTTTCATTATTATTATTACTTAAGTGGTAAGCACTACATGATAGGAGCTCCTATTTAACTTTTAACTGCAAGTACATCTTTAGCTATGACCCAGGCCACAGGTATGTACAGCAATTACACATTACGTATAAACAGGGTTGGTGTTCGCATTTTGGGGCCCCCCAGCAAATGTCAAGTTGGGGGCCCCCTAGGCACTTCCAGTACAAGTATCATCCTGTCAATGCCACCCATCCGGAGAAACCTTTTAGTTTGTGCTTCAAACTTTTAGGAGTAGTACGCACAGACAGACATGTAGTTGCAAGGTCTTACATTACAACAGGCCTATATGCCACACACTGTTGACCTGTCTGACAAAGGGACACTCAGTTACTGGCATTTAGACGCAACCATGATACATTGCAATAACTCTATGTACAGGACTGGCAGGTCTGGACTTAAATGAAGTGATGATTAGGCCAATCGTTTCAACATCCCCCCCGCACACCCTCCAGTCCTCTCCTCTGACCCTCCCCCTTTGGGCTCCCCATACCATGCACATTACCTTTTTCTTCCTTTTCTCACATTTTGCCTTAATCTCGGCTTTTTCAAGAAACCATAACTTTATATATGGTCTGAAGTGCATTTTAAACTTTACCTTTTCATCCAACAATGGCTTGAAAAGAAATTATGATTAAAGAAAGAAATGCAGTGCTGCTGTTCAGCTTCAGTTGTCCTTGCATCCTTTCAACAGACCTTTCCTGACCAAGATAGCACAGTAATAACCATTTAGGAAGTAACCCAGATAAGCCAGGACCCAAGAAGCCATGTTTACAGATGGTTTGGGATGCATTTTAGAGCATTTTCTCAGCATTTTAATCCAATGGTGGCCTAAACAAAAATCATGAAAAATAAAAGAATTTCACTCTTATTTTGTTTCTTTCAAGGAAGACATAAGTTGACAAAATAGTAGCTCACAATAAACTAACAAGCCAGTTGTTGTGAGGATACAGATCCTATCTAGGAATACTGCCAGTCTCCCTAACCCCCCCCCCCCCACAAAAGACAGTCACTGCCTATGCATCCCTCTGGTGTTAGACTGAGATGAAAGCAGAGGTTCAAATTATTGGCCGTATATATCAGTTGACTGCTGATATACATATACATAGCATGTTTCCTCACCCCTAACTCTCTAAGTCAGCCCCATGTATATGTGGCTGATGTGTGATTGTGAGAATGACTTCAGTAATATACTTTAATTTGTTGCTCCTAGGCAGTACAACACCCTTACACAAGCTATAGTAACCTTCTTTTTACACCTCTGAGGTCTGTGATAAGTCACTCTGGGCTGCTGATCCCTCTACCGCTTACCTTGCTCATGTTCATTATCAACTTCATCCTAACAAGGTCACATCACAGCCCTGTTCAGGTTAAAGAGCATAACTGGTAAATTAATTTTTTTTTCTTCCTCATTTTTCCCCAACCAACAGCAGCTTTAGTGGGGCCCCCACACAGTCAAGGATGATTAAGGGGGGGGCCCTGCAGCCACAGGTATAGTAGGGACCTAAAGCTGGCTATGATTTTAGTTTTAGTGGAGAAAATGTCAAACAGCAGTATTTAACTAAACCAGGGGGGCACTATGCCAGTGGTAAAATGTTTAATGGAATTCTGATGCCTGTTACTTGACAAAAGACTGTTACTACAACCAGAAACAACCAGAAATATCTTTGAATTTTAAAGGATCTATAAATAAGAGTTATTACCCCATGTGGTTTATTAAGTATACAAGAATGCTGTACTAGCTTTTGTTGGTTTGACAGACATGTTACAAAATCTCAGGATAAGATAACTTGCTGTGGTTGGGGGCCCCCAGCGACCACAGGGTTCGCTGGTGCCTAAAGCCGGCTATGCGTATAAAAATAATAAAACTATAGTATAGCAAGAGTTATCTCAGGATTTAACAACATTTAAGGTAACATGTTTTCACAACTTACATTAATCAATGGAATCATTCAAATATGAAATAAAGCATATAAAGTGCAATGAGAACTCTTCAGCATGAACACTGCCTTTGAAACACTGACAATACTTTCTTCTTACATGATGTTAGATTTGGTTACTTCCTGACATTACATGGGGAAAGCTATTCCAGCTTGCAGGTGCAACCCATATATCGGTCTTATTTTTATGACATAGTTAGAATTAATGAGACACTGGGAACCAACGTCGGGCGGCACGATGCCAGGGCACTTCTATGGGCTAGGTTTGTAAAGGCTACAGGGTCATTAGCCTAGTACACACCTATGAACCTTGTATCACAAGATGGTACAAATTATACAGAGTGCATGCAAAGAACACCCACACAAACTTCAAAACCCACAGATCTGGCTCATGTTAGTACAGGTGCTGCAGTGTCTCATCAACTCAGATTAGCACAGGTACTTGTAAAACATCTTTTTAAATGTCTGTGCATTAACACAGGCAGGACAAGTATATTCAGGTCACTTCATGTTTAAGCACGTGTGCTAGAAGATACTCAGACTATAGTAAACATGGGTGTAAAAAGTGATGGCTAATTTCAAAATGAGGAGAACTCAGCAGCACTGCCAGTTTCAATGAATGCACAATAAAGGATAGTTACTGCTTACAAACAAGCACACTGATTGGACAGTCTGACCAGCATGCCCAATATAAACTGAGCATATACCAATAGAAAAAAAAAGTCTGGCTGATGAAGTACCACTCAGTGGCCAGACTTTATATAGAGATGTGCTAGCTAACAGCATTGCAAACCTCTTACCAGGGACAGAGCAAATTATAATTGCATGCATTCTGCAAAACAGCAGAAAAATAAATCTCCCTGATTTTCCTCATATTTTTGCAGTGTCCCTTGTAAAAGTTTTAATTTTAACTAGTTAGTAAAAACAGCAATAGAGATGCTCTTTTCTGTCACTTCTCTTGCTTTGCACTGCTATACAGTGCAAGCATTGAACACAAGTCCAATACCCATGGGCAGTATGTCAGCAAACAGAAGACAATGAGGAAAACAAGCACCATAATACAAAAACATTTAAGAAAAGTAAACATTTTTTCTTAATAACATTACTGCACAATACCAACAGATGTGGTATCACAGTATTTACCCATGGTTGGCTTTACTTAATTTCTCGGACTTCACTCGTGATCAAATCATGCCAGCTGTAGGTAAATCCAGTGATATTCACTCTCAGTTTTGGGTTATTACTAAAATATCAACCTTGAAGCCAATTACAATGTGACAGGACATTAATAAGCAGTTAGACTCATTTTAGTTAAGTGAAAATTATGACATCATCATCGAACTGTTACATTCTCAATCACCATGAAAGAATTTCAAGACCCCCCCCCCCCAAACCAATAAAAATGAACTGGATAGCAGTGGGAAGCCAAGAAAATGCAACTTGCTAAAGGACTCAGTCTGCAAACCAATAATTTCAATACACTTCTTTTAGCCATCTTATGACCAGAGATTACTTACACACGCACACAAAAAAATTCTCTCCTTCCACAACAATGACAATTCCACACAAATAATCTACCTAAATAAAATAAATATAAATTCAGTACTACATTCTTACAGAAAGAAATTCCACGGTGTACACACCATGGAAACACATCATCATCAGTTCCCCTTCTTCCCCTTTCTACGTGGGTTCAGGGGTTCTGCCAACAGTTGCCACATCTTTAAATTCACACTTACTCTTCTACCTTCTTTAACCGTTATGCCTGAATGTTGCTCGACTTCACTCACATAAACCATCCATCTCTTGGCTGGATGTCCTCCTCTTTTCTTGCCCTCTTCCTGTTTCTCCCAATCTTCTTTACCGAATTTCTTCTGCTTTACTGCAGACGTGCCCAAACCACCATTATCTGTTCTCTAGGACCTTCTCTGCAATTGGGGCTACTTTTGCTTCTGAACTAATGTTCATACTTTGTCTTTCCCACACTGTGCATCCTTCTACGAGTCTCAGGTAAGTCATTTCCATCACCTTTAGCTTCCACACCTGCCCTGCCTTCACTGCCCAGGTTTCTCAGTTATACAGAAGCACTGGTCACACCACGATTTTGTAAAAATTACTTTTCAACTTTGGCTTTATTCTGTCACATACTACCACTGCCACTTCATGTCACTTGGCTGTACCTCTGATTGTAACTCTCATGTCCTAATTCAGGAGTACCTTTCCCCTCAATCAGACGTCTCAGATGCTTAAAAATGTACAGTAAACTCACAGTTAACCGGCACCCATGGGAATTGGTAGATGCCGGTTAACTGTAGTTTGTTGTTGCTTGAGAGTTACTATTAAAAATAGGCCTGACTAATACTGTACCCTATACTATTTGTTTTGTCTGACTTGTTCTTAGGTTGGGGAGAGAGGGAATTTATTCCTATCTTTCTTTTTAAAACTCTAAAAACGTAAGATATGTTTCTGCAGGGGGCAGAAAGTACAACACATGAAACTTGTACTGTATTTCTTCGATTTTTTTCCCTGGCTGCTTGAGTTCCAGTTAGCTGAAGGTTTACTGTACATCTGCTCCACTGCTTCCTTTCTATTTCAGCTTTCAGCTTCATCAGATCTCTCACATTTACTGCCAAGATAACTGTGTTGCCTGTACTAAATTTCAATGCCTGCACCTTTACTTTTGCATTCCATTCCACTATAATTTGCTGAAGTCCCTGCTCACAGTCTGCCTGCAATGGCACATTGTCTGCGTACATTATCTTCATTGATCTGACACGTTCTGACCCATTTACTATTGTCGTCCATAACCACTATGAATAGCAGTGGACTAGCAGCTGAACACCCACTCCCCACTGGATACCCCTGAACACTATTGGCACTTGTATCATTGGGTCTTTATACATAGCATGTACTAATTCTACCACTGTTTCCATGACTTTGAACCATTGCAAGACCGGCCAAATCTTTTCATTTGTTTTCTCCAAGTCTGGGACTTTCCTCAACTCCAGCTTCTTCACCCCATATGTCTCACTGCAAACCAAATGAACTGTATTATAAACTGATAAATGTATATGCAGAGTAGCAAAATGTCAATCACCTACTTCAGCACTTTCATGCAGTGACAGGAGTTTGATACTTTTTTAATATCCACAATTGCGAATCTCCCCTTGGTTCTTGTATACTGGCACTACAATGTTTATTCTCCCGTTATCAGAGATACTATTTTCTCTATACATAGTTACAAGTATCCTCAGAAGCCATTTCCCTCTTAAAAGAAGACGATGGGATTCCATTATGAAATGCTCAACTTCTCTGACCCTTTTCTCCCCATTTACTGTCTCCTACTATGAACAAACAACACTACAGCATTTAAAATATTTTAAATCAACTGTTTCTCTCCACTAGAACAGTACCTTATTGTACTGTGGTAGTTTCACTTTCAAAAAAATTTTTATCCCGCCCTGGAAAAGTTTGCTGCCATCTCCAATTCATTGATGTCATAAAGGCCAATGAATACAGGTAGTTTTCTGGCCAATTCCTTTTCCAAAATGACATCATCACGACCATCCTAAAAACCCATCCATGCTGTGATGTCACAGCTCCCTGGGGTTCTTCCCCTACCCATACAGAAAGTAAAGGCTAGAACAAGGAAACAGTACGAGTCAAGTCTCTTGCTGTGAGCCGTCAATCACAGCAGGTAATAGCTCAAATTACCCTTAGCAGTTTGACAGCTAAGGAAGTCAGGTGTGAAGGGGGATGGGAGAAGAGTCAAAGCAGTACAATTCAGGCTCCACAAAATACTGCAGTTTAGCCATTCTAAAAAGAAGCATCAGTAAAAAGCACTTTGAAAGACTGTTCTGTGGCATTTGCACCGTTTGTGTTTTAAGTAGTCATTGAATGGCATGAAATGTTACTTAAAACTAACTGATTGCAAGACAGCAGTGTATGCATGTAAAATCAATGCAGCAACAGAAGCTTTAGGAAGAGAGAGGCCTGCATAATACATTTTTTATGCAGACAAGCACTGCACTGTGGGATACCTAGAGGCAAAGTAAACAATCAGAATTACTTCAGGATGCCAGACCTCACTGTGGTTACACTCAGAAAGTACATATAAAAGTATTTAAAAACCTATAAATAGTCCCATAGTGGCGTTAAAATGTAGGAAGCACCAAACTATGAGAAATAAACATGTTTTTTGTTTGAGTCTGTGGGTGCGGTTCTCCTTTACGTTACCCAAAATCTTGATCAAGGGAACACATTTCTAGGTTTATAAAAATAATTGTTGTCACCCTTGCAAACAAAATCACAAAAACATAAGGGGAATGGAGGGAGGGAGCAGCTACTGCAGCAGTGATCTATTTGACCATCTACTGCTATGGTAAATTTATTTGCATAACTGTAATGTGTGCATCACTAGATCACTACTAGTAGCCTAAGCTACCTGGTTAGACTACCAGAGCTTAGAATGACTGAGAGGATGAAGAATCAGGGTTTGAGAGCCCTGAAAGTCCCAGCTAAGACAGCTACAGACGTGGAAAAAAATGCAATTTGTAGTGCTGCTATCTTTACAATACTTCAAGTCCACACCTTTCCAAAATGTCACTGAAGAAGCCAAAGCACTGGAAAAAATGCCCTTGGCCTTGCCTGAACCAACTCATTATAGTGGGAATAACAAAAATAAATAGCACCAGACAGACATTTGAAAAATATCTGCTTTGACGTGGTTGTCCTTTTTTCTTACCATGAAATGAAATGAACAAATTATCAGAATTTCTGAAGACTACTTTTGTCAAGATAATATCATATCAAAGTTGTATGTGGACTTCCAGAGTGTGAAGAATTCTCTCTCTCTCTCCCATTTTAGGTTCTGGAATAAAGATAGGGAAGATGGATAGTTTGGCTCAAAGTAAACTCCGATGCCACTTCAGGCATAAATGAAGGATTTGTTTTTCAAAAGAAGCCCTACCTTTATAAAAAATGAAATAAGGCTGACCCAACCAAAAGAGCATGCAACTTGGACACACTTATTGCAGAAGTCACAGCAATGAACAATATTGTATTCCAAGTAAAGAACCTCAAATCAGTCTAAGGAGCTGGTTCAGATGGAGCCAGTATTAATTTTTCCAAAACAAACTTAAGCTCCCAAGGAGAAGCCAACTGCTTTCTAGGTGGAAGTATATGTAGCACCCATTTCAAAAGATACTCAACGTGAAATCGCACTGAAAGGGGAGGATCCATGGGCAGACATGGCCAAACATGAACCTTGATAGAGGAGTAAGAAAGGCCCGAGGAGAACAACTCCCGTAAATCTTCTAGAATTGGAGGAACTCATGCCTTAAAGGGGCTTGAATCTTAAGGTTGCCACCAACCAGAAAATAGTTTCCATTTACCAATAAATGATTTTCTAGTAGCAGGTTTCTTTTAACACTTGCTGCATGTCTTCAGAAAATAAGTTCCTAAAACATATTGAAACTGCATCACCTAAGAAATTAGTTAAATTTGTTTCAAGCTGGGGTGCATCAAACAACCCTTGGCTTGTGTGAGGAGGTCCAGTCAGTGGGGAAGCTTGCAGTAATCACTCTTGGCCATTTCCAAAAAAGCGAGATCCATTGTTGCCTGGGAAAGTTGGGGTTCACCAAACTAATCTTTGGAGAATCTTTCTGAATCTTCAGTATGACCAAAGATATCAGTGTAAAATTGGTAGAAAGGCATTTTGGGACATTCCAAGGAAATGAAAATCTTTTCAAGTAGTATTTGAAAGGAATCCTGGAGAAGAACTTCTTTAGTTGTCTATATTGAATGGAAGCAAACATATATATTTGAGGTGCTCCTCACAGATGAAACAAATCCAGGAAAAACTGTGTTCAGTTTCTGTTTGGGAGGGTGGGTCCTGATCCTTCTCAGTCTGACTGCCATAAACTTTTGTGCCAACAGAATGGAAGAAGTCTGTAGGGAGAGACTGAGCTGAATTGCTGTTTCAATGGCTAATTTGCTGCAGAGGGCAATATATGAAACCCTCCCACCACCCATTTGTTTATGTACCACATCAATGGGGCACGGTCTATGAATGATCAATTGAAGAGATCCTGGGGACCAAAGAGCACTGAGACATATGAATGCATCCATTACTGCCAAAACCTCTGACATTTGTATGCTTTTGTCCAAGTTGCTTCTTCCAAATAGCCTATAATTGTACCCCCAAAAAACACAGCTCCCCAATTAAGTCTGAGGCATGTGTTGTTACATACGTAATGGAGCTGGAAGACGGAATGTGAGACCTGGATTCAGAAATATCTAGTCTCTCCACCACAGCAACTCTCTTTTTACAAATCTCAAAAAAATGGAATCTGAAAAGAAAGTGCTGCTGTTAGGTCCATACAGATTTTTATGGACCACTGTTTCATGAGTCTGGCAAGAGGAATCACTGATGTCAAAATTCCTAATATCATGAGGAATTCCCTTGCTGAAGTCATTGACTGAATGGAAATCCCAGGAAAAGATCTAGATCTAGATCTACATTTTTCTGTGTGAGAAAGGCTCTCTGGATGTATCCAGAAGACACCCCAGAAATACAACCTTGTGGGACTGAATTAAAGAAAAAAAAGACTTGTGAAGGTTTTCTGGTCTCCTGGAAACACAATCTAAGACAACAAGCTCTTATCCATGCAAGAGATTCTTGCCACTATGAAAAAGATTCTACAACAAGAAAAGCAGGTTCTCCAAAGAAGGAAAAAATGTGAATACCCTGCAGTCTGCAACTGGCTATAAATGGAGCCAGACACTTTGCAAACACTCCTGGAGGAGTAAATAATTCAATGGATAATCTGAATGCAGAAAACAGAAAACACCAAGTTTGTGGCTACTGGAACATGATGAACATTCTTTAAATACTTGCCAAAAAAGTAAAAGGGGTTATGATGAGAGATAACAGGTTGTGTAGGGATAACAATTTGGAACTTTCACAAACTGGTTGAGAAAGAAAAGATCCAGGACCAGGTTCCATGAAGCTTCTCTTTCTTTCTTTGGTACCAAAAATATTCTTCGATAAGACCTTTTCCCTGTAAGAAAAAGAGGGCAGGTTCAATGATTTCATGAGCCAGCACATGCTGAATCATAGGGGAAAACAAAGAAGTCTGATCTGGTAAATGTGGAGGAAACCCTTGAAAGACAGGAGGGATATCTCTGCATGAAAACACTTAGAACCCATTTGTTTGATATGACCTGATGGCAAAAAGGGAAATGAAGAACTACATTTTGGGGTAGATTTAAAGGGTCTGCAACAACTGGAAAGGTCGCAGAAATACCTCACTAAAAGAATCACAGGCCTAAAGCAGATGCCCTATGCTGACCATCTAAAAAAACTCCACATATACTCTGTTGCATATAGTCTACTCAGAGGCGATCTCTGCTTAACATGCAAGGCCATGTCAAACCCAGAGCTGTTGGACATGCTACACTTAAATAAATCCCAATCCCTCAGAGACATGCTCCAGGAATCTAAACCTTGTCATCACAATGAATAAAACATGCTGGAGGGATAGGTTCCTAACCCAGAGACTCCCCAGACTCTGGAATAGACTGCCCACACATGTCAAGCAAAGCGCCTCTTTGGCCCTCTTCAAAAGGAACCATGATGATTGGATGGGAGATAGGAAATTCACCACAGGGATCATGTCAGTCGCTAGACAGGGGTCCAGGGAAGTAAATGCTGTGGGAAGAAATGGCCAGGGAATTGTTATGGCTAGGCTTGTATAGGCCTAGGGCTGATAGCCTAGTACCAACCTATGAATTAAATTCTGTAGACAGTCATTCCAACTTATCAGACTGTCCTTGTTTCTGGGAGGCTCTTCCCTTCTTTTTTGAACCTTCTTGTTACTGTTTTTTGAATGTCTGTTTGCCTGAAGCTTGCTGAAACCGATTTCTTTTTATAGAAGAATCCTGAATTACAGATAAAACATTTAACAAATGTGTAGAAAGATAGCTGAAAAATCTGACTATCCCCTTGTTCAAACAGGAGTACTCTAAGGCTCCATTCTTGGACCGCTCCTTTTCAACATTTTTTACTAACAACCTACATTCATCCTGCAGTCTCTCATCTGTAATACAATACGCAGACGACTCTACTCTTCATCTCCAATACTCTCTCTAAACTACACACACTAACACAGACTTCCTTTATCTCTGTTGAAAAATGGCTCAGAAATAATCAAACTAATCTTTAACCCAAAGAAAACTCACCTCCTTCTCTTCCTACCTCAGACACACTCTCACCTTAAATCCAACTTTTCTCTTTCCTCCCTAGATGGCACCACTATCCCCCCTGCCTCACACACCAAACTCCTTGGGGTGATAATTTATGACAGACTAAAATTAGACTTGCACATACAGCAGGCCATCAAATAAAAAAACACCAAAAACTTGGACTACTTAATAGGAACAAAAAATCCTCACTACTACCAATAAATGCACTGCTGTGTAGGCATTTCTCTTACCTAGTCTTCTATACACTTCCCCATCATTACCAATGTCTCTACCTTTCTCTCCCCCCTCCCATTCTCCACAATATCTTTTTTCCCCTACTTCCTATCAATGTCATTACATTTTACTTCTTTTGAACAATGCAGATAATACTAAATAATAAAACCACATTCAACGGAACAAATGTTTCTTGGCCAAATAAAGTTAATATGCTATAAATCCCAATGATTATGACCTAGGAACAACCATGAGCTAAATGTTTTTCCAGTATTAAGTATGATTGAGGCAAACTTCGTTTGTATAAAATCCAGTTATTTATTGCAGGTACCAGGTAAACGCTTTCACTACAGTTTCATCAGACCGTTAAATTTAAAAAATCTTTGCATCACCTTATATATGCATCACATGTCAAACTCAATTATCTAATTAATGTCTTAAAGTTAACGATCACTTATACTTTGAGACTGAATGATCAACATTCTCAATAAAATATAATACAATAAATAAGTTCACTTACTGAACTATAAAACATTCTATCAAAATATTAAAATGCAATCGCTACAAATGTTTAAGGCGTACTTGCGCAAAAATTTTTTACAATTCCTACTTATACATTATGTAATAGGTAGTAGTCTAAAAGAGCTTAAATAATGTACTATTCTGTTCATATCAAAATATCAAAATTGCACAGCTACTTATATTATTAATACTATCAATAATATCGGTGCATTTTTAGAATAAAACAGTATCAAAAATAAATCCCTAATGTACTAGACTAATAGTTTATGAACAACATACTACATGGGATTTTACAATAGCCCTTATATATAAAACATGTTTTACTTAAAATATCATCCCATGGTTTAGGGTAAACTTCATTTTTAACTCTATCTGGCTATTAATCGCCTTGATTTAAGGATGGGTCTCAATCTTACCCTAAACCATGGGATGATATTTTAAGTAAAATATTTTTCATATACAAGGACTATTGTAAAATCCCATGTAGTACGTTGTTCATAAACTATTAGTCTAGTACATTAGGGATTTATTTTTGATACTGTTCTATTCTAAAAATGCACTGATATTATTGATAGTATTAATAAGTAACTGTGCAATTTTGATATTTTGATATAATGAACAGAATAGTACATTATTTAAGCACGTAGAAGTGTGTATTAAAGTTTTTAGACGCCTATCTATTCAATAATGTATAAGTAGGAATTGTAAAAATTTTTTGCGTAAGTATGCCTTAAACATTTGTAGCGATTGCATTTTAATATTTTGATAGAATGTTTTATAGTTCAGTAAGTGAACTTATTTATTGTATTATATTTTATTAAGAATGTTGATCATTCAGTCTCAAAGTACAAGTGATAGTTAACTTTAAGACATCAATTAGATAACTGAGTATGACGTGATGCATATATAAGGTGATGCAAAGATTTTTAAAATTTAATGGTCTGATGAAGCTGTAGTGAAAGCGTTTACCTGGTACCTGCAATAAATTACTGGATTTTATACAAACAAAGTTTGTCTCGATCATACTTAATACTGGAAAAACTTTAGTTCGTGGTTGTTCCTTGGTCATAATCATTGGGATCTTTTGAACAATGATTATCCTTTTGTTTTTACTCTTCTATGTAGTAAATTTAGATCAGTGCAACCCTTAATGTTCATAATTTTTTATTTTGTTCTTCTCTTAATTAATTTCGTATTTGCATTGTTATTTTTAATAGTTTTTGTCCTGTATGTTTATCTTTGCTTAGGTTTGCTAGAGCTCTTTCCCCTTGGTCTCCACTGAAAATGGATTGCTTACTATCAGCGCAATGCAAGTAGTTAATTGCCTTCTCTTTTTTACAATTATTTTGTATTGATTGTTATTTAACATTTACAATTATTTTGTACTGTGACTGTTATTTAATATTTGTATATTGTCACTTTATCTTTACTTATGTTTGCTGTTTTTTTCCCCTCGGGTCGCCACTGAAAATGGGTTTGTTTGCAAACTCAGTTGGACTAACCCGGTTAACAAATGTGAAATAAATAAAAAAAAATCAGCTTCCCTCTCTCAACACATTTGTTCAGGACCTTGGCAGCGGACGAGTCAAATAAAACCGTCCTATCAAGGAGAGAATTCTAAATTTCACCTTTATCATCTTCGGGCAAATTTTGAGAACATAACCACGCAAATCTTCTCATAACAGACCCAAGTAGCTGCTGTTCTTGAAGAAGCAACAGCTGAATCATAAGACCACCTTCAAAGAGTGTTTGGTTAAGTCAGTTTCAAGAGCAATAAGAGAATGTAGAGAAATTTTACCCTTACATGAAAGAAAAGTGGCAGTTACAACTTTTTAGAATGTTTAGAATGTAAGCAAAAACATTAATGCGAGTCCGATCAGTACGACTCCTGAAAGTGAGAGTAGCAGAAGAATACATTCTTATTTAAATAGTATCAAAAGCTTTCCCATCCTTATTAGAGGGATGTTTAGCAGCAGAATGATTTGACAGACACAACACTGCAGGGTCAAATCTGGTAAAAGTTACAATATAAGACTGAGGAACCTTACATAATCCGTCTGCCTTTTATGGGCTGAAGGATGGTAGGCACGCTGCTGTCTGTAATAAAAAAAAAAAAAAAAAATCCTCTAAAGCTGGTAGAAGAAAAGTAGAAATTCCGATTGTGATAAATCATTATATTTTTTCAGAGAAACAGACTGTTAATTTACTCTCAATAAGTGACTCACTCTTGAAATGATTCCATAAAAAGAAAATTAGAGTCTCTTGTCTGAGGAGAATTAACACACTTTGTTCCCTCCCATTCCATTCCCTGTTCAAAATGGGAATCTTTTTTTCTCTTACAAGAGGACCTAGAGTGTGAAATGTTAACAGCATGAGCTAAGCCCAATAAATCCTCTCTGTCAAATGGAAAACAGACAAGGAAAACAGACGAGAAAGATAAACATTCTGCTTGTTTTTACACGTAAAATCTGAATAAGCAAACTGATTCATGTCAGAGACATCAACCTGGGAATCAGGCATATTAGTCTGGCCAGGCAGAGAAGCAAGCCACCAGCGCTCTGCTGCGAGTGACAAAAGTGGTTCTCTCATGCCCAGAGGGAAAACTAACAGCCATAGAGAACATGTCCACAGTGGCAGTAAAGACTGCATCAATGGTTACCAAGGAAGAGGATGAGATGTCTGAGCAACTTGAAATTGCCACTGCAGGGTCACCCATGTGCAGCATAGGATAGCAAGTGGCCTGCTGAACTGGCAAAGGCTGTCTAATAATTTATTTTTCTTGTGGACAGAGGAGGAAAGAAATGATGAACCAGTAAGATGCTGCACAGCAATGGAGAAACACTAGCCGATCACTGACCCTCTGAAGTCTACAAAAAGTGTGTGCTCTTACGTAAAAGGAAAGTTCTGAAGGTTTGGTACCCAGACCACTGATTTTTCCCCCTTCCAACTCAAGGTACCTTTAGTCTGGGTGCTTGAAAAGTGCCCTTTGTGATGAAAGGAGATACCGCCAGCCCATTTAGCTAGAATTTTCTCAACAATCATATGGCACTGGTGAATATTGAAATGATGTATATAAGATGCTTGCGTTACAAATGTATTAGAACTGTACGCCATGTGTATATCAAACTGTGTATATCAAACTGCTTGCACAGATGTGTGTGTTGAAAAGGTATTTGCAATGTGCTGTTTGAAATTTAACCGCAGTGTGCCCTATTGGAAAAGAACAGAAATGTACATGCACTATTGTAACTGTTTACATGTATATATTTTAACAGTGGAAACTGGGATACAGGAGGCTAATCTCACTGTAGCACATTTTAGAAAGACAACAAATTAAATTACTTTATGGCTAGGCCATAAAATATGGCATCTTTCAGTTTTCAATGCAGCAAGAAACACAATGTCTGGACTAGGAAACTTTCTGTATTGTCTTCAGGGTGAAGTAATTGCTAGTTTTGAAAGCATGGAGGAATGCAATTCTTTTATGACTTCCAGCATCTGTCACAGAACTGAGGAGAAGCCCTTGTCTATATATTTTTACAGGTAGATGATATCAGCTGCCATCAATGGGCTGTTTTGGGCCTGGGAACTAAAAGTCAGACAAAAAAATGTCATTCTGCAAGCTACCCCCAGCAGTAATATTTTAGATATTAATTTGAGAAGTTTCTTAGTGAAACAAAGCATTCTGTCTTGGACCTGAACACAACTAGAAGATCAATTCACCACATCTGCCTTGGCTCTATTAGTAAGTTCTTAGGTTATAGTAATTATCTTAGATTCAGTCAGGAATATAGTGAAGCTTAGTTTAGATATTTGTATTTATTTGAGACCTGCAATGTTGTTCTAAATATTTCCTGTGGTTTTGAACTCTGATATCACCGAGAATACATATTGAGTATTGTCTTGTTCTTTTTGTTATTTACTATTAAATATAGTTAAACCTTTCATTGTGGCTGATCTATGTATAGAGATATTTAAGTTTTAAGAGTACTTGCATATTTATTTGGTGATACTGTGTGGACCACTCCTAACACCCTCGCTCTTGGTCAAACTACCATTTGTGTTAATTTTTTATTTATTTTGTTTACCAGGATAGTCCAACTGGGTTAAACAACCCATATTCAGTGGAGGCCCGGAGAGAAAAGCTCCATATATAGAAATACAGAACAGTACAGAGAAACTACAGTTGTTATGTTCATAAAAAACGATATAAAATAATACAACAAACATTAGTAAAAAGCAGAAAAAAGTACTAGATTTTAACAAAAAACCTGCAAGATAGTTAAGGTAATTAGAAATGATATGCTGATAAATTTGCTGTATATATATATATATATATATATATATATATATATATATATATGTGTGTGTGTGTGTGTGTGTGTGTGTGTATATATATATATATATATATATATATATATATATATATATATATATATATATATTAGAGAGTTTTATACTTGAGAAGGTTTTTTAGCTGCACTAGCCAGGAGGAGTAAATGCACAAAGCCAAGAATCGGCAAGGAAGTTTCTAAGCAGCCTTTTGAACACTTTGCAATTAGTAGTTGTTTTAATGTTCCAATGTTTAATGGAAGTGTGTTCCAATTTCTTGCTACATGGTGGGAGTAGAGGGAGGCACCAGCAGTGTTCTTTGATTTGGTTACCTGTAGTAAGCATGAATTAGATGATCGAAGGGAACGGCTAGTTGAATAGGATTGGAAAATGTTTTGTAATACAGGTGTTTTCTCAGCCTGATAACTATTATATTATGAGCCATGGCTAGTTGATTGTACAAAAGAAGTGTGGGAGTTCTAACCAAGACAATTTTTTTATATGTCACAGTGACGTATATGATTTTGGGAGTTAGAAGCAAACTTGGCCATTTTATTGCAACATTGCTCTAGTTTCTTTAGATCTGTTTTTTTTTTGGATTAATAAGGATTGAAGTGCAGATAAAAGATGGGTTCTGGCAATAGCTATCCTTGATGTGTTGGTTAGAAATCTTTTGTTTCTGTATAAAGTTAATTTTTTTTGTGAACTTTAACAGATTGTGACATATGAAGGTCAAATCTTAGGTTGTTGTTGAAGGTGATGCCTAGCAGTTTGGTCTGCGTGTGAAGGAGTGATTATAGTGCTATTACTGGCAGTGATGAAGAAAGTGGTAGCAGGGGAGGATCTGGAGGGTTGGAAGACCATAACTGTTTTTTTTTTTGGGGGGGGGGTTGAGCAGGAGCTGTAATTCTAATAATACATATTCTATTTCAGAGAAGGACTTTTGTGTGGTTTGCTGGAGTTGTTGAAGTGCTGGAGCATGGCATATAAGGGTAGAGTCATCTGCATAATGGACAATAGTAAATAGTGGACTGGCAGTGTTAAGATCAATAGTGAAAATGCTGAATAGAAGTGGGCCAAGAACTGATCCTTCTGGTACCCTTAGCATGACTGGGAGAAAGGTGGAGAGGTTATACTGATATACTACTGCTTGCTGACATTCTTTTAGGTAAGCTTGGAACCACATGACAGCAGAAGGATGCAAGTTCAAGTCAGAGAGAACATTTAACAGTTTGTGGTGTGAGACCATATCAAGGGCCTTGGACATGTCTAGGAAGACCACAGAGACAAATCTGCCCTCATTATGGAGTTTGATGGCACTGGAAAAACTAAGGAGAGCAGCAGTGATGTTATAATGGGGTCTGAAACAGTGTTGGGAGTTGGCAAGAAGGTTAATGGAGATGAGGTGGTGAAGGAATTGAGCACTGATGCATCTTTCGAGGATTTTAGATAGAGGGGGTAAAATGGCAATAGGTCAGTAGTTAGTGATCTCTGTTGAGCTGCCACCCTTGTGCATAGGGATAATATGAGCAATTTTCCACAGTTTTGGGACATATCATTCTGTGATAGATCTGTTGATTAACACTCCCTCTAGAAAGGTTAGAATAAAAGTTAACTATGCTCCTTGGCTTTCCAAAGAGACCAAGTCCCTTATGCTCCAAAAAGAGATAAAACTTGGAAAGCCTGGACCAAAACTAAAGAATTATCCCTGCTCCACAAGTATAAACACATCTCAGAAACCTTAGCAAGAAACAAATCAATTTTGACAGAAAGTCCTTCAATAACTCTTTTCTACATGATAGCAAAACCAACCCTCAGAAATTCTGGTCAACCATTAAAAGAATTCTTTCTCCTGGATGCCCCTCAAACCCCTCCCCCTACCCAGACACATCCCCTCTAGATACAGCTACCTTGCTCAATACATATTTTATTGATGCTATTCAGTCACTCTTTCCCACAACTGGTAATGCTACTCCTCAACACACCCTCTCCTACCCACCCAACACTAATCCCCTCTCCCTACAGCCTGTTCCTACTTCCTTACTTCCTATATCCGATCTCTTCTACTTAAGCTCAAACCCTGCTCACCATCTACAGATAATCTACCCCCCCACACTTTCCTCAACCTAGCTGCTGACTCTATAGCTTACACAGTGTCTATCTTAATCAATAGGTCCATTCAGGAATCTACAGTACCTACCCTCTGGAAATTCGTTTTCACTACTCCCCTACACAAAGGGGGTAACTACACTGACCCATCTAATTACTGTCCCATAGCCATCCCCCTCTCCAAAATACTTAAAAATGCATCCACTCACAAATGCTAAAATACCTACTCCAAAAAAATCTTCTCACCCCTACCCAACACGGTTTTCATCCCCACCATAGTACAAGTACTGCCCTCCTATCCTTTACCCATACCACTGCAGAAGCCCTAGATAACAAACTTACCTCATGCCTCTTCCTAGACCTTTCCAAAGCTTTTGATACTGTCTCCCATCCTCTGCTGCTATCTAAACTTGCTAGTCTCAATCTGCTTCTACCCTTACCTGGTTCTCCAGTTACTTATCCTCCAGGCAGCAGTCTGTCAAATGGCTCTCTTCCACTTCTCCATTCCTATACATCACAACAGGAGTACCCCAAGGCTCCATCCTAGGTCCTCTCCTCTAACATCTTCAATAATGACCTACACACATTATGCAAACAATCCTCCCTCATCCAATACGCAGGTGATGCTACCCTCATCTCCATCTCTTGCAACACCATACTCTCTTTCAACATACTTTCTCATCTACTGAACAGTGGCTCTCTGAAAACCTACTCATCCTTAACCCCCCCCCAAAAAACAAACTCCTACTATTCCTCCCCCGTTCACATACTCACCACAAATCTTCCTTCTACATCACCTCCTCAAATAACACAATTATTAAACCTGATGCTCATACTAAACTTTTAGGAGTCATCACAGATGATGAACTCAAATTTAATATATACCTCCTCCAATGTATAAAAAAGACTAACCAGAAACTTGGCTTGCTTTATCGTAACAAGAAATTTCTAACTCCAAATGCTAGGCTCACCCTTGCTCAAGCCTTCCCCCTACCCTCCCTTCTGTATGCTGCCCCTATATATACCAATATCCAAGCCACAACTTTAAACAAACTCCAACAAACTTATCATAAGATAGCTAGATTCATAACAGACTCTCCTTACAAATCCCACCACTGTCTACCCCTCGTATCCCTACAATGGCTAGAATTCCCCCACACTTTGTTACTTTCACAACTACAAATGCTACATTTCATTCTGTACAAACCTTCATCTTGCCCGGCTCTGTCTTCCCTCATTTCCATCTACACACCTTCTCACACTCTCCGCACCTCTATCAGCAACTTAACACCTACCAGCCAAAAAAAAGCAGTAGGCAAACTCTTATATAAATACTCAATAGCCCAGAACTGGAACAAACTTCCTCACGAAATAAGCGCCACCATTCACCCAGCACACTTTTAGGAGAAACAAACTCCATCTGCTCAACACCAGAATTTGCCCTTGCACAGCCCCAACCTAACCTCATCTCGCCCTCCAAGGGCTACCCCCTCCTCACTATCCTCCATAACCTCAATAATGTGATACCTCAACTAAGGGTTACAAACTGAACTGAACTCTCTCATCTGACCAATTAAAATGTAAATATGTACAAAATCTCTAATCTGTAAACATATACTTTACATAATATAAATAGTTTGCATGTTTTCACCAGTATCTGTAGTGTTCTTGTATTTTTTTTATTTTTATTTTTTCCATATCTCATCGTATGTCAATTGAAATTGTTATCTTTTTATGTCTGTATATATCTATACTGAAGCTTTTCTCCTCGGGTCTCCACTGAAAACAGGCCAAAAACCCAGCTTGACCAACCCGGTTAACAAATATCAATAAATAAATAAATAAAAACTGATACAAGGAAAGATATGGCTTATGCTGCTATTTTTAAGCATTGTGGAGGTAGGTAGTCTGCTGCAGTGGGGTTGAGTTTCTCTAGTAGTTTTTCTATAGTTTTTGTGGGTATAGGTAAGAGAATAATGAACTGTTTGGATTAGGAACATTGACATAGGTAGGTGAGATGGGGCTTTTGTTGTTAGAGACAGTATACCTTCTGTGATGAACTTGTTAAATTCTTCTGCAATGGTACCAGAGTGATTTGGAACATTGGGGAAGGCATACCTCTCAACTGTCCAGATCTTTGGCTCATATTATTGGTCTGTTCTCATAAAATTTGTGGTTTTCTGCCAAATCACAGGGATGATCTGAGGAATGAAGTCTCTAAATAATGACATACATTTCAGTTTCAGACTTCAAATCCTTCAGAAAATGTACGTTAAAACAACTCTTGTTATTCTAGCAACTTTCTAAGTTTATAGGAGCAATATTTAAAATATGTCCCTATTTTTGGGACTTTGTCCCCCCATTTTGTCAGGCTTTATCCAGATTTCTTGCACTAAGAAGTTGAGAGGTACGGGGGAAGGATATGGTGTTTGGCCTGGGTAAAGAATCGATTTAATTGCCCTCCAGAATTTTGAGGGGTTATATTGGTACTTTAGCTGTAAGTTATTGTAGTAGTAGTTCTTGTCTAATGATGTTTGCCTTTATTTCTAACTTGTTGGAATGCAAGTCAATGATTATGGGTTTTACCGGAATACAATAAGTGCCACATCTCATCTCTTATCTTTAGGAGGGCCCTTGTGTCACTGGAGAGCCATGGTTTACAGTTAGATTTACAGTGAATTGTTCTTGTGGGTGCTAGCCTGTTAATGTTGAGAAAGGTATTACTGAAATATTCTACTGCTGTATCAAGGGGTATGTATTTCAGGATGGTTTAATTACACTTTTTTAGGGTCAGTATAAAGTCTTGTGCGCTAAAGTTTTTCTTACTATGTATCGGCAAAGCATGTTGTGTTTGATGAGAGTAGAATTTTGCCTTAGTAGGTAGGCATATGGTCAACTAAGATTGTCAGGCACACAGCCGCAGTGTTGGTAGAGGTCAGGGTTTATTGGTTAACATCCAATCCAGTGGTTTGTTTGATTTTTTATCTATCCTGGAGGGTCCCTGGACAAGTTGGGTGAAACCAAATATGTTAAATGAAGTTTTTAGGTGTGGGTGAATTACAGGAAGACCAATCTACATTAAAGTCACCAATAATGATAGTTTTGTGACCTATGGTGTTGGATATGGTTTGTAGGATATGCTCAATAACTGGAACATTATTTATTGTCATTTAACTGGGTTGGCCCAACTGAGATAGGGGCCCATTTTCAGTGGAGACCCGAGGAGAAAAACTCCAGATACAAGTAACAATATTACTAAAAAGAGATACATTTACAATGGTATAGTATCAAGAAGTTATGCAACAAAAATAAGAACCACTAGATGGGATGTACATGACTATAATGGTAAACTTATTTCGGTTAAGTGGGAGCTTGGCTGATAAGATATCTACACTGCCTAGGCTGGGTATGTTAAGATTCATTGACACTAGTGAGAGGATACTCTTATACGTTACAGCAACACCTCCACCTTTCTTGTCTAAACAGGCTATATCCAGTTGGGTTTATTTCACTGTTAGATGTATGTGGCTTAAGCCAAAGTCTCAGTGAAGACAGCTATGTTAGGAGAGTAGTGGGATAACGTAGCATGTAGTTCTTGGACTCTGTTTACTATGCTTCTAAGGTTTAGATTGAGGAATAATATGTTTGAGCCTTTATACAGGGGTATACAGGAGTACGTGTTGTACTTCCTGGGGTGCTATAGGAGTTCTGTTTGGTCCAGGATTTGGATGTATATCACCACTAATTAAGAGTCCAGAAGTGACAGTAGAGTGTGTGTAGTAACTTAGATATGTATTTATGTAGCTAGAGTGTGTAGTAACTTAGATATGAATTTATGTTGTTTAAAAAGAGATGCTTTGGAGTTTGGTGGTAGGTAGGCTACTTTATAGGTGAATATGCAGGCTTCTGTAATATTTGTAATAGATGGTGAGATTGGAAAGTGAAAGAACTTGGATTGTATTGATAGAGTAGAAGTAGCTTTGTGGTTGATGAGGTGGGGGAATTGGGCTACCATGGTAAGATGTTAGGTGGGCAGTTATAGTCAGTATGGTGATAGTACATACTAAAGTAGCTGTTATGGTTGCATTAAATTTGGAATGGCCAGCACTATATCTGAATGTGTAGGGAGAACGTAGGATTTATTCTGGAATACCCATTCTTAAAAGTTATACAACTTAAGTTAGAGTTGTGAGCAGCAGTACTAGTTTGGGTCAGAAATATGAGAAGTAGGAAGTGTAGGGGTGCGTTAAAGTATATTGATACTATTGCCCAGGTAATGATTAGGCTAGAAATTTTGTTGGTTGGGTGTGGTCCAGACAGAGAGAAATGTACATCAGTCAGGGGTGGATGGGAATGGGGGAATGGTATGGGGAGCGGAGTGGAGCCCGAGCAAAGCGAGGGCGGAAAGTACAGTTGTGTACACTTACCATAAATGTAGATGTTCAAGTGTATTCACTGTTGCAGTCATCACATATGGGTTAGCTGCTTGTAAGTAGCCATCATTCAAGCCTGATTATCAAAGTCTTGGGTCCTGCGTCGGTTTCCGTCTCATCTTCCATTACGTCAGGTAGTCAGGGGTAAAAAGCATGCAGCTGACACCATTACATCAGTTTTTCTTGCCCCAGATGTCAGGTGCCCCCATAATGGGAAGCAAGTATATATACAAGATTACACCTCCAACAAAAAAGCAAATACACCAAAAAGCTTTAAGCATAGTAAGCAAGAATAGAGGTATATCCAATAGAAATCAGGAGGCTGGAGGGAGGGTAACTAGGACTGCAACAGTGAATACACTTGAACATCTACATTTAGTAAGTGTACACAACTGTACTATGTTCTTCGTGTTTCACTGTTGCAGTCATCACATTTGGGTAGATTCCCAAAACTAAGTATGGGAGGAGGAAATTAAAAGCATTAGGACCAGCTATAAGGCCCTGCAAGACTGCAGTGGCAAAGCCAGCTCTGGATTTAGAGAAAATTGGCAAATGGTAATGCTTGGTGAAGGTATGTCCAGAACTCCAGGTAGCAGCTTCTAGGATTTCCCTGGTATGGACCCCTCTGAGAAAGGCTGCAGAGGTAGATGCAGCCCTAGTTGAATGTGGTCCATTTCCCTGTGGGGTAGGTTTTCCATGGTGTTTATAGCAGAAATTAATGCAATGGCCTATCCATTTAGAAATGGCTTGCTTTGAAATGGCCTTCCCCTCTGCCTCTGCAGCAAATGCAACCAGCAGCTGTTCAGATTTCCTGAGAGGTTTAATCCTGTCTAAATAAAATCTAAGTTGTCTGTGCACATCTAAGGAGTGCAGTATTTGTTCCCCTTTGTTCTGTGGATTAGAAAAGAAGGTTGGCAAATGAATGGACTGATTAAGGGCCACACTGGATACCACCTTAGGCATGAAGGAGGGATTGGTCCTGAGGGACACCCTGTCCGCATGAAAAATGATGAAAGGCTCCACTGCCATGTGGGCCTGTAATTCAGATACCCTTCTTGCTGAAGTGATGAGTAAAAGGAAGGCTGTTTTCCAAGAAAGGAATTTCAACTCTGCATTTGCAACTGGCTCAAAAGGAGGTAGAGTGAGCTTTTCAAATACAAAGTTAAGGTCCCAGGCTGAAGTAGGGGCTCTCCTGGGTGGTCTTAAGTTTTTGGCCCCTCTGAGGAACTGGTTCTGTGTTGTAATGAGCTGAAATGGCTGAGACATGAATTTTGATGGAGGAAAAGGAAAGGCCCTTGTGAAGCATCTCAGTTAAGTATTGAAGAATCTGAGGTAAAGTGGGTGCTGCTGTGCCGATCCCCTGAGTTTGGCTCCAGGAATAGAATCTTTTCCATTTTTCAGCATAGGATTTTCTAGTACTAGGCCTCCCTGCCTCCAGAATGACATCCAACACTTGCTTACTGAGGGATAGTAATGGAGAGATCAGGTAATTATCCAGTCTGCCAGGTTCGGGGTTTGAAGCTGTGGGTGCATAATCTGACCCTCCTGCTGGGACAGCAGGGCAGGGGTCTGAGGTAGGTGCCATGGTGCCAGCAGTAACACACTGAGCAAAAGGGCGTACCAGTGTTGGCCTGGCCAGTCTGGTGCAATCAGTATCATCCTTGGTCTGTCCTGTTTGATGTTTAGTAGTACCTTGGAGAGAAGAGACAGAGGAGGAAAGGCATAAACTGTTTTTCCAGGTGAAGGACAGGGCATCCACTTTCCAAGCTTGTTTGTGGGAAGTCCTTGTGCAGAATCTTTCCAATTGGTAGTTCTGGGGGGAAGCAAACAGGTCTATATCTGGGCTTCCCCATTTGTTTCTCAACATGCTGAATATTTTTGGTTCCAGTTTCCACTCGTGTGAGTCCATGAAATTTCTGCTTAGTTCGTCTGCCAGTGTATTTAGCTTTTCTGGCAGGAAGTGAGCCTGTAGGTGCACTTGGTAGATCAAGGCTGTGTTCCACAGAGCCATGGCTAGTCTGCAGAGAGGGTATGAGTGGGTCCCCCCCTGCTTATGTACCACATAACAGTGGTGTTGTCAGTCTTCACCAGTAATTGCCCAGGAAGAATGTGGTTCTTGAAGGCTGTCAGAGCATTTTGTACAGCTAACATTTCTTTTTGATTGATATGCAGGTGCATTTGACTTGGGTTCCATTTGCCCCGAATGCACTTCCCTGCCAAGTGAGCCCCCCATGCATAGTCTGATGAGACTGTTAGGGTTTGGGTGGCAGGGGGTAGAGTGAATGGCGGTGCCTTGTTTTGGTGGCAGACCTCTGCCCACCAAAGGAACTCTATCTGTAGACAAGGTATGACATGAATCATTGCTTCTAGATCCTGAGAATGTTGACACCATAGGCTTTTTAGATACCATTGTAGTTTCCTCATATGCAGTCTTGCATATGGAATTAGGAGAACGCAGGAGGCCATAAACCCCAGGGCTTGCAGTATTTTCCTTGCAGATAGCTGGGTCTTTCTGGCCAGTAGTTTGAAGTAGACTGTCAAATGAACTTGTTTCTCTGGCATGAGGAAAGCCATCTGGGAAGTTGTGTTCAAGCTTGCTCCCAGGAATACAATTTGTTGGCAGTGTACAAGATGTGATTTCTTCTTGTTTATGGTGTACCCCAGAGAAGTTAGCAATTTCTGTCCAAACGCCAGAGGAATCAATAGTATGTCCTGGCTTTCTGCCTGAATTAGACAACCGTCCCGGTATGGATATATCCGAATATTTCTTTGCCGGCAAAATGCAATAACTGGAGCCAGGCACTTTGTGAATACCCTGGGCGCAGCAGATAAGACAAAGGGCAGTGCAGAGAACTGATAGGGCATGTGGCCTGCTTTGAAGCGTAGGTATCTTCCGCAAGATCCCCTTATTGGGATGTGTAGGTAGGCTTCCTTTAAATCCAGTGCTGCTAACCAGGCATCCTTGCCTAGCATAGGAAGAAGCTGGTGAAGAGTTAAGCATCTTGAATTTTGGGATCACCAAGAATGTCTTTAGGATAGAGAGGCCCAGGATAGGACACCAGGCGTTGTCTTTTCTGGGCACCAAGAAAAGTCTTGAGTTGAAACCTTGCCCCCTTTCCTCTTCTGGAACAGGCGGAATAGCCCTGATGCTCAAGAGAGAGAATTTGCTTTTGAGCCTCTGCCCACTGATTTGGGGGTAGATTTGGCCAACCGTTTGGGGTTGGTAAGAAGTGAAAGTGGAATCTGTATCCTTGGGAAACTATATTTAAAACCCATTTGTCCTGGGTAATGAGTTCCCAATTTTTTGCCTGCAGGGCAATCTTTCCCTCTAAAGGAACAGTCAGTTGTGCAGGGCTTGGAAGGTTTAAAGTTTATTGAGACAGTTTACCATAGGGGGTAGTCTTACCACTCCCTGCTTTGGAAGTGGGAGGCCCCACTGCTTAGTCCTGTGAGTACCTTGGGACTGAAGCCTGTGTGATCTGCTGGTTCTGGGTTTGGACTGAGAAGGCCTGGAAGAGGCAGGAAAGGACCAATTTTTAGAGGGCCAATGCCTACTAAATATGGGAGGCTGTACTTGCAGGAAATCTCAGTTTGCATAGATTTAGCTTTTTCCTCCATCTTTTTAAGTACTTCTGCTTTGTTGCCAAACAGGCGGTCTTGGTTTAAGGGAGCATCCAGCAATTTAACTTTAACATGATCTGGCAAAGATTGCTCCCTAAGCCAAGCATGCCTTCTAAGTACAGATCCAGTGACAGCAGCCCTGCAAGACGCCTCTAGTGAATCAAAACCACATTGCAAAGTAGGTTTTCCAACTTGTCAGCAGAATGCATTAAATCCTGTAAATCTTTATTTTCAGCACAGTCAGGAATCAACATAATTTTCTGTTTACACAATCCAATAATATGCTGCTGATACTTTAACATATGAAACTGGCAGTTTAAGGCCCTAATGGACAAGGTTGCAGAATTGTATACCTTCTTACCCCATCTATCCACCGCCCTGGAATCTCTATCAGAGGGGTTAGGATTTTTGGCAGTAGTAGCCTTAATGCCCTTTGGTCCCTGTGAAACGGTCTCAGGAATTTGCAGTAAAATTTTTAAAGAGGAACTTATGAGAGTCAGGAACCCTGGAATATCTATCAGGTTTTCTGGGAGCAGGAGGTAGAGAGTCAGGGGCCAAGCTAGATTCCGAAAAGTCATCATCAACAATGTCCAGTACAGGGGGGATAGCTAAAGGCCTGTGTTGGGGCAGGAGTAAGAAAACCCTAAGCCTCTTTTTAGAGTCAGAGTAATCCTGGCTTTCCCAGCGAAAATGCTCCCTAAGAGTGTGCAAGGTTCCACCAAAAGAGAAATCCTCTGGAGGAGAAGCAGAGGGAATAGAGTCCTCTGCATCAGAATCCTCATAGGTAGATGATGAAAATCCTGGTCATCAGAGGAAACAGAAATTTCAGAGTCCTGATCAGAAGAATAAGGAAACTCAGTCCCAAGTCTCTTAGAGGGGGGAGGGTGGCTTCCCCTGATTAGAGTAATAAGGTCTTCAGCCATTCTTATCATTTGTTTTTTAGGCATAGAGGGCCTGACCATGCGGACTGGCATTGGTTTTCTAGGCATGGATCGAGTTTTAGGCCTTGAAGAAGAAGATGGCGGTTTAATATGCAAGTCAGTAGGCCTGAATACACCCTCAGAAGCCGGTGCCTGCACAGCGGCTCTGGACCCATCCAAGGTAGAGACATCCGCAGTTTCCACAGTTGAAGCATCTCGCGGCATACCGGACTCCAAATTGGTCTCAGTAGAGGCTTGCGAATCTGAAGTAGCGGGTATCAGATCCTTCGAAAGTGCCTCACTGAGTACCAGCGAACTGGCGACTAGCTTAGGAGAAGCGTTGTCGGCAGCTTTGGATCTATGAGGTCTGTTTCGGTCTTTACCTTTGCGTTTCTTCAGAATGTCAGTAATCAGGTGGCTTACCGAAGCCATATCTGGATAATTGAACAGAGTACCAAAATATTTAGAAGAGTAAATAAACAGACGACGAATAGTTCATTGTTTAAATAAGGCACAAAACTGACAGCGAGGTACGTCGTGGTCACGGCCTAAGCAAGGAATGCAGTACAAATGAAAATCTTTATGAGGTATTTGTTTTCCACAAGAAATACAATTAACTTTTCCTTACATTGGTTTAGAGCAAGAAAAAGTTTTCCCAATGGGGTACTTAGCTTAGTTGAAAACTTCGGTTCTGAAACTCGAAAATGAAAATTTCAGGAGTCTGCCGACCGGCACTTGTGAACTGCTTCTGCTTCGGGTACCGCAAGGCAAGAAAGACTGATGTAATGGCGTCGGCTGCATGCTTTATACCCCTGACTACCTGATGTCATGAAAGAGGAGACAGCAACCGACGCAGGACCCAAGACTTTGATAATCAGGCCGACTGAGGGCTACTGAAAGCAGATAACTGAAATGTGATGACTGCAACAGTGATACACAAAGAACATCATTGTGGGATAAGCCACAGACGATAATGTCCCAGAAAGAATCTATCGTGTACTTTTCAGGTCAGGTATGTGAAGAAGTTCTTGCTAACCTACTTCAGTAGAACACTACAGTCCTTAACAGAGTACTTTGAAGAAGAGCAAAATGTAACCGAAGAAAAAAGGAGACTGGGCTGTGACTGAGAGAAGCTAGGTCCACGATAGCAGCTGAAAAGTACAGTTTTGTACCTACCATAAATGTAGATGTTAGAGTGCTCATACAGCTGCAGTCATCACAGTTGGGTTATCCTGCCATCAGGCGGGTCCTCGGTCGGCCGAATTCCAAAGTCTAGGTCTGGCGTCAGTTGTTGTTGCTTCTTCCCTGACGTCAGTGCGGCAGGGGTATAAAAGAGGCAGCCGACGCCATTTTCTTCAGTTTTTCTTGCCCCAGATGTCAGGTGCCCCCAGAAGGAAGGCAATACATGATGTTATGCAAACATACATAAGTAAATAAATCAAAACAGTAATTGCAAGCAAATACACCATGAAGGAAAACCCCAAATAGGTTGTACATTAAAGGAGTTTGTCCTAAGCCCTGTCCTAAGAGGGGATGGAGGGAGGGTAACCTGGACTGCAGCTGTATGAGCACTCGAACATCTACATTTATGGTAGGTACAAAACTGTACTATGTTCATCGTGCATACAGCTGCAGTCATCACAGTTGGGTAGAATCCCAAAGCTAAGTAAGGGTGGCTGGTACTAAGCGGAATTAGGAGGGGCTAGAATGCCCTGCAGGACTGCTGTGGCAAAGCCCGTTCTAGATTTTTGAGTATAGTGGAAGGTGGTAGTGCTTGGTGAAAGTGTGCACTGAACTCCAAGTAGCTGCTTCCAAAATGTCCTTGGTAGGGACCCCCCTGAGGAAAGCTGCTGAGGTAGCTGTAGCCCTGGTGGAGTGGGATCTGATGTATACAGGCACTGATTTTCAATGAAATGAATAACAAAAGCGTATGCAGTGGGCTATCCATTTTGAAATAGTCCATTTGGAAATAGCCTTTCCTTGAGCACCTGTAGCATAGGACACAAAGAGCTGCTCAGTTTTCCTGAATGACTTTGTTCTGTCCAAGTAATAACGAAGTTGTCTGTGAATGTCCAAGGAGTGTAGTAGCCTCTCCCCTTTGTTCTGTGGATTTGGATAAAAGGTAGGTAAATGAATAGTCTGATTCAAAGCCACACTGGATACTACCTTTGGCATGAAGGTAGGGTTGGGTTCGTAAGGAAACCCTGTCCTGATGGAAAATGATGAATGGTTGCACAGCCATGAGGGCCTGTAGCTCCGAAACCCTGTGTGCTGAGGTAATAGCCAGAAACAAGGCTGTTTTCCATGACAAGTATTGTAGCTCTGCTGAAGAAGCCGGCTCAAAAGGAGGCAGTGTCAGCTTCTCCAATACGAAGTTGAGGTCCCAAGCTGGAGCTGGTGGTTTCCGTGGGGGTCTTATATTTTTTGCCCCTCTGAGGAACTGCCTTAATAGAGGATGTGAGAATAAAGGAGGATCCGTATTGTATTGTGCTGAAATGTGGATCTTGATGGAAGAGAAGGAAAGGCCACTGTTTAACATCTCCGCTAGGTACTGTAAAATCTGAGGTATATTTATTACCCAAGGATTCCGGCCCTTAGCTTGATTCCACGAACAAAATCGTTTCCATTTGGCGGAGTAGGTTTTTCTAGTAGAGGGTCTCCTGGCCTCCAAGATGACATCCTGTACCTCTTTGGAGAGGAGAGTCTGTTGGCAAATTAAGGTATTTTCCATGCAGCTAGATTTAGAGTTCTGAGCTGGCTGTGAAGGGTCTTGTAGTTGTGCTGAGACAACAGAAGAGGAACTTGAGGTAGGATCCATGGTGGTGAGTGTGACAGGCTCTTTAGGAGAGGATACCAGTGCTGTCGTGGCCAGTCTGGAGCAATGAGAATCATTTGTGGCCTCTCTGCTCTGGTTTTTAATAGGACTTTGGTCAGTAGAGGTAGAGGAGGGAAGGCATAGACTGTCAATGCTGTCCAATTGAAAGAGAGTGCGTTCACTTTCCAGGCCTGTGGATGATAGGTCCTTGAGCAGAATTTTTCCAACTGGTAATTTCTGTGGGTAGCAAATAGATCTATGTCTGGCTGTCCCCATGCTTGAGTTATCTTTGAGAAGACTTGAGGATGCAACTTCCATTCGTGTGGGTCTGTCATATTTCTGCTTAAGTTGTCTGCCAGTGTGTTTTCCTTCCCTGGCAAGAATTGTGCCTGCAGTTGAACTTGTAATTCCAAGGCCGTGTTCCACAGGGTCATAGCTTGCCTGCACAGGGGGTATGAATGCGTCCCTCCCTGTTTGTTTATGTACCATATGACTGTGGTGTTGTCTGTCCTTATTAATAGCTGGCCCGGATGCAATAGGTCCTTGAAGGTCATAAGAGCATTTTGCACAGCTAGCATCTCCTTTTGGTTGGTGTGTAGGTGCATCTGTTTTTGGGACCTTTTCCCCTGGATGCACTGATCTGCCATGTGTGCTCCCCAGGCGTAGTCTGAGGCGTCTGTTGTGATGATTTGACTTGCTTGTGGTATACAGAAAGGGAGACCCGTGTTTCTTTGGCATGCTTGAGCCCACCACAAAAATTCCTTTTGAAGGCATGAAATGAGTGGTAAAATTGTTTCCAAGCTGTGGCTGTGTTGACACCATAAGTTTTTTAGGTACCATTGTAGTTTCCTCATATGCAGCTTTACAAACGGATGCAAGATGCCATGAACCCCAGAGCCTGCAGGATTTTCCTTGCAGTTAGCCTGGTTAAAGTTGCCATTTTGTTGAAGTATTGAGACAGTTGCCCTTGTTTGTCTGGCGTGAGGTAAGCCATCTGGACCATTGTATTTAAGCTGGCACCCAGGAAAATTATCTGTTGAGATGGTATTAGTTTTGATTTCTTTTTGTTCACTGTGTACCCCAGGCAGTTTAACAGTTTTATTACAAACGCCAGATGCTGCAATAGAATGTCCTTGCTGTCCGCTTGGATCAGGCAGTCGTCCAGATATGGGTAGATTTGTATTCCTCGTTGTCTGCAGAAAGCAATTACTGATGCCAGGCATTTCGTAAACACTCTGGGTGCAGTAGATAAGCCAAAGGGCAATGCAGAGAATTGATAATGGGTTGAACCTGCAAGAAATCTGAGGTATCTTCTGCAATCTTGTCTGATAGGGACATGCAGGTATGCCTCCTTGAGGTCCAACGTTACCAGCCAAGACTCCTTGCCCAGCATGGGAAAAAGCTGCTGTAATGTCAGCATCTTGAATTTTGGTACCTCTAGATATGCGTTTAGAATAGATAGGTCTAAGATGGATCTCCAGTCTTTGTCCTTCCTTAGTACCAGAAATAGTCTTGAGTAAAAACCTTGACCTTGTTCTTTTGCAGGTACCTCTTGAATTGCTTTCATATCCATGAGAGCGGAAATTTGTTTTTGTGCCTCTGCCCATTGATTTTGTGGCAGGTTTGGCATGCCTCTCATTTTTGGAAGGGTGTGAAAGTGGAACCTGTAGCCTCTGTCTATAATATCCAGCATCCATTTGTCCTTTGTAACAATGTGCCAGTTTTTTGAAAATAAGGCCAGTTTTCCGCCCAAAGGTGCTGCCATTATTGCTTTGTTTGGCAGGCATAGGGGAAAGTCATTGCGTCTGTTTTCTAAATGACTGTGGTCTATCTTCTCCAGCTCTTGGGACTGGTGCTTGCCACTGCCCAGCTCTGTAAGATCCTTGAGGTTGCCCTCTACCCCTTGGGTGTCTGTATCTACCCCTTTGGGGTCTGTCCGTGGCTGGAAAGGACCAATTTTTTGAAGGCCAGTTTCTGCTGAAGCGTGGAGGCTGCACCTGCAAGAAATCTTTAACTGTTTGCATAGATTTCACTTTTTCCTCCATTTTCTTTAGTACCTCCTCCGCTTTAACACCAAACAATACATCTTTTTGTAGTGGTGCATCTAATAACTTTGCTTTGACATGATCTGGTAAGGTTTGCTCTTTGAGCCAAGCGTGTCTACGTATGACAGACCCCATGACAGCAGCTCTACATGAGGCCTCTAAAGCATCAAAACCACACTGTAAGGTATGTTTCCCCACTTGTTCTGCTCCATGCAACAAATCCTGCAACTCTTTCAAATCTGGTTGTTCTGTTTGTGTCATTTTGCTTTTCAGCTGAGATAGCAAGAACTGCTGGTACTTTAACATATGAAATTGACAGTTTAATGCCCTCATGGTTAAAGTGGCTGATGTATACACCCTTTTCCCCCACCTTTCTAATGCTCTGGAATCTCTCTCTGAGGGTAAAGGGTTTTTTGCAGTAGAGGCCTTAACCCCCCTGGGACCCTGAGAAATAGTTTCTGGGTCAGCATAAGGGCTTTTATAAAGGAACTGGTGATAATCAGGAACCCGGTAATAACTGTCTTTTTTAATAGGGGCAGGAGGTAAAGAGTCTGGATTAAGACTGGCTTCTGCATACACATCATGCAAAATATCTAAGACAGGAGAAATAACCAGGGACCTATGCTGGGGAAGTAGCAGAAATTCCCTGAGCCTTTTCTTGGAATCTGAGTAATCTTGGCCTTCCCAGTGGAAGTGCTCTCTCAATGTATGAAGGGTTTCCCCAAAAGAGTAGTCCTCAGGGGGGGAGACTGAGGGAATAGAATCCTCAGCATCAGAGTCTTCAAATGGGGAATAGGCGTAATCCTGGTCCTCAGAAAGGTCTGAGGTAATAGAAGCCTGGTCTGAGGAAGGGAAGTCTTCCTCCAACCTGGGTCTTTTGTCTGAGGGGGGTTAAGAGCCCCTGATGAGTGTAATCAAATCCTCAGCCATTTTAAGCATCTGTTTTTTAGGCATGGGGCCTTGAGAGGAGGTCTGAGAACCCTGTTTTTTAATTTTCATTGGAGCTTTAGATATAGAGAAGGTGGTAGGCCTGAAAACGCCTTCAGAAATGGCAGGCCTCGCTAAATCTTCCGTTTCTCTGCCAAGAGTGGCGTCCGTATCTGCAGGGGGAATGGAGACAGAGGAAGCTGCAACCTCGGGTACTGAAGTCGCCGGTAAAATAGTTTCATCGGTAGTGAGGGGCTGCGTAGGCGCCTCGCTGAGAACCGGTAGTCGGCCTTAGCGTGATCTCAGTACTCGGTGCAGGCCTCTGATGTCTGTCCTTATCCTTTCGTTTTTTGCCTGAAACTGGCGTCGGTATATCCGACGACATGATATAATTAAATTTTTTTGCCAAAATAATGAAGGGCGAACTCCACCCGGCGCTTAATAGTGCGCTTGTTAAACCTAGCACAAAAACGGCAGGCCGAGATGTCGTGGTCTGGCCCTAAGCAAGGTATACAGTAAGAGTGAAAATCCTTATGCGGTATTTGCTTCCCACAAGAAATGCAATTATTAACTTTGTCTGACATCAGCCTGAGGCAAGAAAAGTTTCCCCAACGGGGTACTTAGCTTTAAAGAAGACTTCGGCTGAAATACTTTTCGTAAATCTCAGGAGCTGGCTGACCGGCACTTGCAATCTGCTTCTGCTTCGGGCACCGCACGGCAAGAAAGACTGAAGAAAATGGCGTCGGCTGCCTCTTTTATACCCCTGCCGCACTGACATCAGGGAAGAAGCGACGACAACCGACGCCGGACCTAGACTTTGGAATTCGGCCGACCGAGGACCCGCCTGACGGCAGGATAACCCAACTGTGATGACTGCAGCTGTATGCACGATGAACATCTGTGGATTAAGCTTAACAGGTTGGAGGGAAAGCTGTTACTGAAAGGTGGGGGGGGGGGTCCAGTAGTGAGCTGTCCCGAGTAAACAGATAAGCCACTGTGTTAGAGAATACCAGGAAGTAAGTAAACCCATACAATTAAACATACACTGCAGTCTTCTAATTTATAAGGGTTTTTTAATAAATTCTGCCCTTTTTCTTGATATAGGTACAATCACATGGTTCTTTGTGAGTGAAAGCTACTGCTTGTGTCTAGGTACTTTATGACACTAGTAATATACATATGGATGACTCAGGGGCTGGAATAGATAAAAAAAAACAAGAATTAAGTATTGGTAGACTATAACAGTGATGGTGATTAAATAAAGAAAGAAATTATAGCAGTGTAACAGTTATAAATTACAGCTCCATACCAAGTGCAACAAAAAAAAAAAAAACATCTGTCACGTTTACCACAGTCTCCTGATTTTTACAAGTTAGTCCCTAAATAGTTGCACAAGACAAATGCACTCACTGATACAGCAATATACTAAAAAGAAGTATTGGCATACAAGACTCCTCAGTTAAATATTATAGCAATAACCCACGCCTGGGTGTGGGTAATGCTGGATTTACCCACAGTTGGCGTGGTTTGGTCCCGAGGACCAAACAAAGCCAACCATGGGTAAATCCAGCATTACCCACACCCAGGCGTGGGTTATTGCTATTATATAATGACATTATTTAAGAAAAAAAATAATTACTTTTCTAAATAATGGCATTGTATAATGCCTCCTTACTGCCCTTCCGCGGCTGTCTGGTATTCCGCGGAAGTTCTGATGTACTGCGCATGTACATCAGAGCTGTGGGCAAAAGCAACGGAGAAAGCAAGATCTCCATTGCTTTTTACTGTTTCGCTATGTTAAATGGG